>NC_052358.1:58930153-58937591 GCF_009727055.1 Benincasa hispida
ATTATAAGTATGTCAAACTTAATTAATAACAACAATTTCTTCAATAATGTAATGTATTCAAAATAGAAATGTAGTATTAAAGGAGGCAAGATGTATTTTATAGGATAGTAGTTAAAAACGTAATACTAACTTACAATTTTATTAACTCATTTGACCAATCTAATAATATGATCGAATTTTATACCTGAATTGAATAGGCATCCATCAATACTTATTGATATGCAGATTTGGAGTTATAAAAGCTATAAAGTCATTGATTACTGTAATATTATAATCGGGAGGTCATTAATAGTAATACGAAAGTAGTTTACATAATCATCAAACTATATTTAAGTGGTATGTCTCGAGTGGTTAATGATTATTGATCTACTACTCTCAGATATAAAAGATGTGTTTAAACTAGAGACTTAATCTCAAATCGTATTCAGAGAACTACTCAATGTTATCTCTCGCAAGTGAGTACCCAATTTAAGGACTTAATTCTATCTCATTCACTTCATTTAAATAAAAGATTAGACTTTTATGATTCAGAAAAATTATCTGAGCGCACTAAAAAATTCGTAAATATCATACTTCCAACTCCTGTACTCTCATGTGGGAGTATCAGAGGTGTTGGACCAGTATGGATTCAACTTGTTATCCATAATATATTAAAGTGGCTCCCAATTGTGGGTGAATGAATTAAACCTTCTTTATTTAATCCAGGTATAAATTATCCAATCATTTAATTAACGTTATTCATTTGTTGAAAATTAAATGGAATTGGGAGAGATTTAAGATATTAAAATGTTAATGTAAAATATTGGTCAACTATCCAAACTGTAAATAACGGTATTCCATAGTATTTATACACTCTTTTTCAACGCATCTCTTATATATAATATATTAAATTATTTATTACTTCTCATATATTGACCAGATATTTACAAATTATTCATTATGCGAGTAATGAATTCATTAATTAAGTCTTTTCAATAATTCGTATTTTAGAGTCAATGTAATAGGTCAAATTAGCCAGGTTTCTAAGGCTCTCCTATTCTTCCATTAATTGAATATCTCATATTAGTGGCACAATATTTTGTATATTCTCTTTCTGAGTTATCAATGGGTAAGTAGTCATTTAATCGAAATTACTAACTTATATAGACATTGTATGGAACTCACCATCCCAATACGGATGGTATATGGAGAGATATTAGGTATTGGGGATCTTAATTTATATGTCACATAATAGACTACGAGCGAGATATTAAGGCCCTTAGAGCAATTTATCTACCTAATACATCCCATGCATTTAAAGAAGAAGTAATTCTGGCCTTGTGTAGCTGAAGTCCCAGCCCAATCAGACGAATCCTCAAAAGGGTAGTTTTTGAGTTGGCAAATCTGGCCACTCTTATCCATACAAATCAAAGGACCGCCTCATGAGCAGGAGTTTCCAACTCACTCAGGATTAAGGTCATGTCACCTATGGTCATTTTAGTGAAATGTAAGTCCTCAATCATGACATTATAAAAGAGACTAATCATCTCGTGGTCCGATCTTATACAAACTCTTTTGTATAGGATACCCCCGCTCGCATGTCTCTACATGAAGGTCAAGATCAAACCATTTGTAGTACTTTACAACACTTGAACATCTACAAAGTCGGGTCGTATCCGTAGTGTCAACAGGATAAGTATCCCTCCTTTATCTTCTACTACAAACATTTAGGTAATTATTAAGGCATGATCCAATTGTATGTCTCACATACATGCTTAAGTTAACATGAAAATAACACAGATCTTAGTTATATTGATTTGAGTAGATGCATATAAAAAAAACATTTATTTTATTCATAACATATGTGTACAAATGTTTACAAACACGAGACTACCAGGAGAATTAGAGAACCAAATCAAAATAAAGTGTAATAAACATGTGAAATCAGTTCGTTCATGTAGAAGACAATGTGAGCGGGGGTGGTTCTACACGATGAGATTGTGTAAGACTGACCATGAAATAATCACTGTTACGTATAACACCATTTAGTTTTAATTCTGTTATTTTCAACTTCTTGATGGACTAGATAACTTGATCTGAATCACTAAGTTGTTTTATGAACAATTAATCTCACAAAAAAAGACTATCAAATAAAAAGGTTTTACTAAGCGATAACACAGAGAGCATACACGATCGAGCTGACTATATGATAGTTACTCGTTTACTTGTTGCTACACGATCGAGTAGCAAAGTCTATACAATAGGCTTTCGTTTACTAAACGATCGAGTATTTTGTCTATACAATAGACATCTCCCACTTACTTGATCGTCTACTCGTTTGTCTACCTCCTGTTTTCCTCAATCTAAGATCATACAAATCCCACAACTCCTGGATTCTCACACCGAGAATATCAAGATAACCATTGTTGTGGTGTTCTAATTTAGTCCGAGGATCGTGTTGGACTCGATTGGGTTCGAGGTGCATCCAATTGTATGTGTTGTTGGCTTCTCCATTCGTTATGTTCATGTTCGTGTTGACTTAACGATTTGTTGAACGATCGAGAGATATTTGAACAATAGTTCTTCAAAGGCTTGCATACTCTATCCCTTGTATCTTCCTTTAAAAATAGCATGTTGTAATTTATAGTGGTTGCATAATCGTTTATGTTTAAGACTGTAATTGTTTGTGTTCATTATGAATGGATTTGGAACGATCCACTTCCGCTGCTCACAGAATGTCTTGTTTAGATTTCCTTCATTTACAACATTTGTAACAATCATAAAATGGGTCTTATTCAATAGTATCTCTAGAAATAGGTACCCAACCTATTCCAAGTACTATAGACTATTTAGGCTATTTACGCGAACTTGATCCAGTTTATGTCTCTACATAAAGTCCAAGTCTTCATGATAATAGCCAAGGGTTTGTAGTTTATTGGATTTAGAGTTATTAAACAATCAATTCATTTTCATTTAACAGCATTTGTCTGAATAAACTTCATATATGTTTATTGTTTACAAACTACGAGTTTTAGGATATACAACCCAACAAACTCCCACTTGGACTAAAACTTCTAGTGGGTTACAATAAAGTTGAGTATTGTGAGAGAAATCTAAATACAATAAAATAGGGCATCCCATACCCAATATTTCTCCCATTTCCTCTATTTATTCTACCTGTAGTACTAAACTCTTCAGGTGACCCTCAAAAATCTTAGCCGAGAGGGCCTTTATAAACGAATCAGTAATATTATGCTCAAACACTATTTGTCTCACAATAACTTCTCCTCTTAGCACGTTCTCATACCAACATATTCTACTTCTATTGTGGAGTTTGCAATGAAGCTATGCTTAATACTTTTCCATACAATTTCTCCTCCATTTAGAGTGAACACCAACCCTGAAGTAGATCTCCTAGAGTCTATATATCGATCTAAAAATCGGAGTCAGTATATCCTATAAGGATCAAATCCTTATTTCCATATACGAGCACGTTGTTCCTCGTTCTCCTAAGATACTTGAGGACACTTTTAACGGCAGTCCAATGTGCATAACCAAGATTGGACTGATACTTGTTGACAATCCCTACTGTAAAGCATATGTCTAGACGAGTACATAGCATTGCATACATCAGACTTCTAACTACTGATGCATAGGGAACCCGTCTTATATCCTCTACTTCTTAAGGTGTCTTAGGACATTGTTCCTTTGACAAATGTAATAAATTCCTAAAAGGTAAAAGAGCTCTTTCAGAATCCTACATCTTAAACCTAGACAACACCTTGTCTGTATAAGATGTTTGAGACATAATTAGTATTCTATTCTTTCGGTTTTGAACTATTTGAATCCCAAGAATATACTGCGCCTCTCCCAAATCTTTCATCTGGAATTGGGTTATTAGCAATTTTTTATGTCAGTTAGGTATCCTACATTATTCCCAATAAGCAGGATATCATTTATAGAAAAAACTAGTAATTCTACAGTGGAGTTGATGATCTTTTTGTATATACACGATTCATCAACGTTCTGTTCAAAGCCATAAGATTTGACCGCTGCATCAAATCTTATGTTTCAGATGTGGACATCTGTTTCAATCCATAAATAGATCTCTTCAGTTTGCAAACCTTTTGCTCCTGACCTTGTTCAATGAACCCTTCTAGTTTGACCATATAAATACTCTCTTCAAGATTGTCATTTAGAAAAGCAGTCTTGACATCCATTTGCCAGATTTCGTAATTATAAAAAGTGGCAATGGACAAGAGTATCCTTATTGATTTAATCATAGCAACAAGTGAGAAGGTTTCTTCATAGTCTACCCCCTCAACCTAGGTATAACCCTTTACTACTAACCGAGATTTATAGGTCTGTACTTTCCCCGTATGGTCTCTTTTATGCTTGTAGATCCACTTACAACCGATAGGTCTTACTGCATTAGGTTTATCTACAAGTTCTCAGATTGAATTAAAGTACATAGACTCTATTTCAAGGTCCATGACTTTGATCCACTGATCTCGATCAACATCATCCATTGTTTGTTTATAAATTAATGGGTCCTCTAAGCCATCATTAGGTATGGTGACTTCGGTTTTAATTAAACCCATATAGCGGTCAGGAAATCTCATAACCCTCCCTCTATGTCGAGACTCTCTAAACCCTTGAGTAAGATGTGATGGACCAGATTTCCTTGATCTATCAACAACTCTTGTTGATGAGCGAGCTTGATCAACAACTTTTGTTGATCCGTCTGTAGCATCTTTTGAAATCTCTTCCAATACCAGTTTACTGTAGGTTTATGATCTCATATGTGATCTTTCTCTAGGAATGTGGCGTTTGTCGATACAATTACCTTACCATCCTAAGGATCATAAAACATACCACCTCTCGTTTCTTTAAGGTAACCCACAAATAGACATAATTTTGAACGATGTTCCAATTTCTTAGGATTTTGCACCAATACGTATATCAACAACCCCAGATCCGAAAATGACATAAACTAGCTTTACGCCCTATCCAAAACTCATAAGGTGTTTTTGAAACACTCTTAGAGGGAACATTATTCAAAATGTAAGCTGCAGTCTCTACTGCATACCCCCAGAACAAGTTAGGCAACTGAGCATAACTCATCATGGACCGAACCATGTCTAACAAGGTTCTGTTTCTCAGTTCAGATATACCTTCTGTTGAGGCATTCCTAGTGCAGAGAGTTGTGACTGAATCCTGTGTTCTATCATATAGTCCTAGAATTTCAAGTCCAAATACTCTCCACCTCGATCTGATCAAAATGTCTTAATAGATTTACCTAATTGGTTTTCAACCTCGGTCTTAAATTTCTTGAACTTTTCAAGAGCTTCAGACTTATAATGAATTAGATAAATGTAACCGTACATTGAATAATCATCAATAAAGCTAATGAAATATTCATATCCTCCCCGTGCTATAACATTTATTGGTCCACAGAGGTCTGATTACACGAGCTCTAAGGTTTCTTTGGCTCGAAGACATTTTCCAGAAAAAAAAGATCTTTTTGTCATTTTTCCTTCGAGACATGACTCACACGGTGGTAAATTGTTATCTTCTAAGTTATTTAGAAGTCCACTTTTAACCAATCTCTCAATCCTATTGAGATTGATGTGACCAAGTCTCAAGTACCAAAGATAGGTACTTTGAGATATGTGTTGCCTTTTTCTTTGAGTTTCAGCTATTTTAAACATTTCTTTGTTATATACAACTTCAACTTTAGATAGTTTTAACTTGTATAAGTTACTTTCTAAGTTTGCAGAACAAATTTGTACACCTATTTTTGTAATGAATGCTTCATTATGACTAAAATTTACAATGTACGAACATTCCAACAAACAAGAAATAGATATCAAATTTCTTTTACAATAAGGTACATAAAGAACATTTTCTAAATATAGATATCTATTTCCAAAAGTTAACTTAACTGTTCCCACTGCCTTCACTAAGATACGCTCCCCTGATCCAACCCGAAGAGTAATCTCATCTTCTTCAAGCTACCTCCAGGAACTAGCTTCCTGTGAAGAAAAAAAAACATGATTAGTGGCCCCTGAATCCAATATCCTGGTAGAATCTTCATTCTCCACTATACATGTTTCAATAACTAGTAAATCTAATTTACCTTGTTTTTCTTTTTCAGCTTTCTTTTCGACAAGATATTTAGAGCAATTTCTTTTCCAATGCCCATTTTCTTTATAAATGAAACAGCAAGATTGTCTTCTAAGGCTATCTGTATGATGATCATGTCTCCTCGGTGTACTATCTCCCAGATGAGATGGTACTTGCACTCGATGTGCTTCTCACGCTTTTGACTTCTCGATTCTTTTGAGTTTGCAACTGCTCTACTGTTATCACAATATAGCGTGACTAGAAGATCATATTTGGAATGACTTTAAAACCAGTCAAGAACTTCCTTAGCCATATTGCTTCTTTTGTTGCTTTAAGTGCAGCTACATATTCTGCTTCCATAGTGGAGTCAGCAATACAACTTTGCTTTATACTCTCCATACTACTACTCCTCCATTTATAGTGAATACTGATCCTGAACTAGGTTTTCTATAATCCACATCAGTTTGAAAATCAGAATCAGTGTATCTTGTAAGGATCAGATCTTTAACACCATACACGAGCATATAGTCCCTCGTTCTCTGAAGATACTCGAAGATGTTTTTAACGGCACTCCAATAATTATATCCATGATCGGACTGAAATCTGCTGACTATTCCAACTGCATAGCATATGTTTGAGCGTGTACATAATATGACATTAATTAAACTCTCAACTGCTGATGCATGTGGAATTCTTTTTATAGCCTCAACGTCATGAGGTGTCTTAGGACATTACTCCTTAAACAAATGAATTTCATGCCTGGAAGGCGATAAACCTCTCTTGGAATTTTACATCTTATATCTAGACAATATTTTGTCTATATAGGATGCTTGAGATCAAGCTAATGTTTTGTTTTTGTGATTCTGAACTATTTGGATTCCAAGAACATATTGAGCATCTCCCAAATCTTTCATTTGAAATTGTGCTGCTAGCCATCCTTTCGAAGGAAAACAGGCATGAAGATTTCTATGAGCAGCGGAATGATCGTTCCAAATTCCATTCAAAATTGAACACTAGCAATTACAGTCAAGAAACGAAAACTAAAAGGTCATGCACAATACGAAATTACAGCATGCTTACAAATAATCAAGGGATAGAATGTCATACCTTTGAAGACTCATTCTTCAAACTCCCTCGATCACAAACGTTCATTCAGTCTCCAACACAACAATATACGAATACTCGAACAACGACCGCAACACAGCATGATCAACAGCAACCACCACACGAACACCGCGAACACAAAATGAACGGCCTCTAAAACCTCGAACTCAATCGAGTTGAGTGAGGACACCACCACAATGGTTACCTTGGTATTCTCGGTGTGAGAATG
>NC_052358.1:58939226-58952211 GCF_009727055.1 Benincasa hispida
AACACCTTTAACGTTAGCAAGAAATCTTACCTCATTTCCAATGAGTAAGATATCATCATCATATAATATTAGAAAAGCTACAGTCTTGTTGATAATTTTCTAGTAAACACAAGGTTCATCAACATTTTGTTCAAAGCCATAATATTTGATCGCAATGTCAAATCTTATATTCTAGGATCGAGATGCTTGTTTCAATCCATAGATGGATTTTTTTAGCCTGGCAAACCTTTTCTTCTTAACCCTGTTCAATGAATCCCTCTGGTTGAGACATATAGATACTCTCTTCAAGATATCAATTCAGAAAAGCTATCTTAACATTCATTTGCCAAATTTAATAACTATAAAAGGTAGTAATGGATAATAGTATTCTAATTGACTTAATCATGGTAACTAGATAGAAGGTTTCTTTATAGTCCACCCCCTCTCTTTAGGTAAATTCTTTTGCCACGAGTCTAGCTTTGTTAGTCTGTACCCTACCAGCTTGGTCGTGTTTTTCTTGTAGATCCATTTGTAGCCAATAGATTTTTACCCCATCTGGTTGATCTACAACTTTCCAGATTGATTTGAAGTACATAGACTCCATTTCGAGATCCATGGCTTTTATCCACTAGTCTCGATCCACGTCTTCCATTGCCCGTTTAAAGGTCAATGGATCCTTCAAGCCATCATCAGGTATGACGACCTGAGTTTCTGTCAAATCCATGTAACGGTCAACCTATTGAAAAATCCTCCCACTACGTAGAGGCATTATCGACTCTTGAGAAGGATGTGACGGATCAGTTTTTTCAACAATTTTTGTAAAGGACCATCCTGATCAACAATTCTTATTGATCTATCTGTAGTTTCTTTGAACATCTTATTCAATACTAGTTTATTGTGAGGCTGATGATTTCTTATATGGTCTTCCTCTAAGAATGTAGCATTTGTCGATATAAATACTTTATCATCTTGAGGATCATAAAATAGACCACCTTTTGTTTCTTTGGAGTATCCTACAAATAGGAATACTTTTGAAAGTTGTTCCAGTTTCTTTGGATTTTTCACTAGTACATGTGTTGGACATCCCTAAATCCAAAGTGACGTAAACTACCTTTATATCCTCTCCATAATTCGTATGGTGTTTCTGGAACACTTTTCGAGGGAACCAAGTTCAAAATATATACAGCAGACTGTATTGTTCCCCAAAATGAATTAGGTAACTGAGCATAACTCATCATCGAACGAACCATATCTAAAAGGGTTTTATTTCTCCTTTCTGATACACCATTTTGTTGAGGTATATCGGGTGCTCTAAGTTGAGATTGAATTCAATGTTCTATTAAATAGTCTTGGAATTTCAAGTCCATATACTTTCCACCTCGATCTGATCGAAGTGTTTTAATCTTTTTACTAACTGGTTTTCAACCTCTGCCTTATACTCCTTGAACTTTTCAAGAGTTTTTTTTACTTATGATGCATTAGGTAAATATAGACATATCTAGAATAATCATCAACAAAACTGATGAAATATTCAAACCCACTTCGTGCCTCGACATCTATCAGACCACGAGGTCTAAATATACGAGTTTTAAAGGTTCTTTGGCTCTAAGACCTTTTCCAGTAAAAGATCTTTTGGTCATCTTACCCTCAAGGCAAGATTCACACGGTAGTAGAGAGTTGTCTTCTACCGTATTTAGGAGTCCATTCTTTACCAGTCTCCCAATCCTGTTGAGATTTATGTGTCCAAGTCTTAAAAGGAAAAAATAGGCATTAGGAGAAATTTTTCAGTTTTTACTTTGAGTTTCAGCTATTTTAAATATCTATATATTTAAAATAGTTTTTTCCTCGGTTGGTTTTAACATATATAAGTTATTTTTAAGTTTAGCAGAACATAATTGAACACTTTTTGAACTAATGAACACTTCATTGATATAAAAAATAACTTTATACATATGTCCTAATAAACTGAAGATAGATATCAAGTTCCTTTCCATATTAGGTACATAATATACATTTCCTAACAAAATGTAAGCATCTCTGAAAAATAACTTTAAATCTTCCACTGCACAAACTGAGACGACTTCACCTGTTCCCACCTTGAAAGCCATATATTCTCTACTAACTGATTCCAGGAACTAGTTTCTTAAATGAAAGTGCAAATATGGTTAGCAGCGCCTGAATCTAATATACAGGTCAAATGAAAATTTTCCACTAAACATATTTCAATTACTAGTAAATAATATTTACCTTGTTTTACCTTTTCAGCCTTCTTTTCAGGAAGGTGTTTTGGGCAATTTCTCTTCCAGTGCCCATCTTTGTTGCAATAGTGACATTTACCTTTGGCAACTTTAGCCTTGACCTTTTTTGCAGGAGTTTTCTTATTCCCTTTTTCTTTCATTTCATTTGGATACTCTTATCCTTAGAAGGTCCAGACGTCTTACCAGAGGGTTTAGTCCCAAATGACAATCCCTTCTGAAATTCTCCTGGGGTTACAACATTTGTTTCACCTTCCTGACTTTTATTTTTCATCAAGGATTGATACGTATGAAGCTCATTAAGGAAAGTAGTCAGATTATACTTTATTTTGTTCATCACTACATTTATTCGAAATTACAAAAGATTTAAGACACCAATCTCAACAAGCAGAACCAACATTTTCCTTAGCAACCAAACCAGAGTCGAAAATAGAAGAACTCAAATTATCTAAACTAGAAACATGGTTGTTTTCATTCGTAACCCTACCCACAGAAACCCTATCAGGGATAAACTCATTAGAGACAACCCTAGGGTTTCTAGGCAAAACGATAAACTCATGCATGTTTTTAGGAGACCCATTGAAAGAGGACTTATCTTTTCAAGGATAAATGTCAACATCCTCACCACCTAAATCAGTCAAAATGAGAGATAAAAAACTCACTCTTTCTTTTCCATTTATTTCGCTTGGTTGACCAACACTAGAATGTCTGCGTTTAGCCGTCGGAGGAAGGACACCAACTTCATTCTTTGCAGTAGACATGTGATGAACACAAACACCATACTTGTTCGTGAAAACCAGAGAAACATCCTCGCAACAACCTTTTTTTCATTTTTCTTTCTCCTTGTAATGAAACATCTTTTCACCGGAAGTGTGTGTGCTTGTTCTAATATTGATCATCAGATAATCAAATATACTAAACTCAAGTAAATAACCCCTCGAGATGGTTGACTACAGAAGACAGACACGAATTTTAGAGAAGAACTGTCATTTTCAGTCAGTGAGCAGTTCAAATTTGGAAGATAATTTGAAATCAAGTAACATTTAAATTTCTTTAACCTGATACCAACCTAAATTAATATGATTTGTCCATCAATTAACTGCTTCCCTTTCCACAATTGATAGGCCACCAAATTTTGAAAATTGGCTAAAAACAGTAATTTCTAGTCCTTCAAAAAGCAAGATTCAAGGCAACTCTCAAAGCTTCAAATCGATCAGCATCAAGAATCTTGGTGAAGATGTCAGCTAATTGGTATTTCATGTTAATATGCTCTAACATGTTCTGCTTACTCTCTACAAGATCACAAATGAAGTGATGTCTGATGTCTATGTGTTTAGTCTAACTATGTTGAACAAGATTCTTTGATATCCTTATTGTACTTAAATTGTCACAATAAAGAGTCATGACATCTTGTGAGACATCATACTATTGTAATATATATTTCATCCAAATTAATTGTATATAGCTACTCCCTACAACAATATATTCAGCTTCAGTTGTAGTGAATGAGACATAATTTTGCTTCTTGCTGAACCAAGAAACCAGATTATTCCTAACAAAGAAACTATCCTACAGAAGTTCTCTTTCTGTCCTCTGAACTTCTAGCCCAATCAGCATCGCGATAGCCAACCAGAGAGCTATTAATGCCAAATGAGTATAGTAGACCATATTCACTTGTCCCATTTATATCCACAGACTCAAGACTGGGGACAACTATCCAACCATCGTTTGTAACAAACTACCCAAACTTCTCTTACATTTCATTGATCTAACATTCATTTTCAAAGGCTTATTTGACATTCTTCGACTCAACCTAAGAAGTGAAATAGATATTATTGATCATTTCCAGATAGTCGACTTTGTCTTTCCTTCTTGTTGTCATCCTTTATTTATGATCACCAATAATGTTATTAGAAGGATGGTTTTTAAGAACCCTATTGGAAGGTTGCTTGTTGTTTCTTTCTGTCTGCTCAGAAATATCCAAGATGTCTTCCATCAGAGTACTTGACCTCAGATCAGAGAGCTTGTTAGAAAGAATGTTAGAAGCATCAATATTAACAAGTTGAGTTGAGGGAGAGTCTTCTTCAACTGTAGAAGAGGAATTGAAAGATCGTCAATATTAACAAATTGAGTTAATGGACTTCATGATAGTGTGAGTACGTTTATTGAAAACCCGTAGGCCTAACTATTTGAGGAATACCCAAGGAAAAATCCTTCATCTTACTTGGAGTTCCATTTCCTTCTGGCCTCTCTATTAACTAGGATGTAGAAAGTATTTCTGAAGATGTGAAAATACTTTATATTCGATTTTCTTTCTCTCCACAACTCATAGATAATGTTCGAAGATCCTAGTAGCAAAACAATCCTTTTATGGATGTGACAAGTTGTGTTCAGTGCCTCTACCCAAAACTGATATGGTATATGATTGGCATGCATCATCACGTGAGCCATTTCCTGAGGAGTCTTGTTTTTGCTTTCTATAACTTTGTTCTATTATGGTGTAATAGGAATTGAAAAAAACATAATGAATTCCAGCACTCTGGCAGAACTCAGGAAACTGAGAGTTCTCAAACTCCCTACCATGATCACTCCAAATTCGAACAACATTCAACTTCTTTTTGCGCTATAATTAAAGATAGAGTTTGAAACACGAGGAAAGTGTTAGATTTATCTCGAAGAAAATGAACCTAAGTGATCTCGAGTAGTCATCAACAACAACTAAGGCAAACTTTTTTACTGCACTGAACCCATAAGTTCCATATGAAGAAGTTCGGGAACACAAAATGTTCCAGGATGACCTATCTGCTTGTGAGGAGTTTGGGTTTGTTTTCCCGATTGACAATCCCTACATATAATTCCAGTTGATACAGACAAAGAAGGGAGACCAATTATAGCATTCTTGCTAAGAGCCTTCTATATAGTCTTTATGCTAACATGCCCAAAATGTTTATGTCATAGGCTATCTTCATCTTGCCTAGAGAGATGACAAACCTGCGAAGAATTACAAAAACTCCACAGATAATAATTATTAGATGACAGCGTATTTGTCATGACAAGAACTTTGACATCGTCTATAACAACACACTTGTCTTTTGTAAAACTCATGTTCAAACATTAGTCACATAGCTTACTGATGCTAATGAAATTGTCATTAAGCTCCTCAAGAAACATTACATCATTCAATTTTGGAGAACCTAGATAATTTAGAGTTCCTTTTCTAATGATTTTACCACTCGCACCATCACCAAAAGTGAGTTTTCTTGAGCTGACAGATTTGAAATCAGATAAATAGTTCTTTCCACCTGTTATATGACACGAGCTACCACTATCGAATTACCAATTTATTTTGGCAGATGATCTGAGGGAGGTCAAGACAACATTGTATTTGTTATGAGTGTTCTTCTCTCTCCACACTTGTTTTATCGTACTTTGTCTAGGTTTGTAATTTTGACGAAAGTGAGCAGCCTTTTTGAGAAAATAGGGCCTATAAAGATATTTCGATAACTGATAGAAAAAATAATATTTATAACCCACTTTGCTACAATAGTGAAAAATTCATCTCGGCCTAAATACACTATTATTTTTCTCAATTGGATTAAGGAAGGGAGGTTCTGTAATACCATAGGACTCTAGATCTTGAGCTCTGACAAACTTAATCTTTTGTTTCCCTTTAAACAATTTATTATGCTGACTACTACTTGTTGAAAACCCAAGTCCAGAGTTATTACTTGTTGCCTTTCCTTTTGTTAGGATCTTCTCAAGAGTCTCAGTACCAGTATTTAACATTCTCACATTCTTGCTCATAGTGTCTTTTTCAGATTTAACCTGTGAAATTTCCAGCTTCAATTATGCAATAGTAGTCATCAGCTTGTGATTATCATCAATCAGAGTCTCAATTCTTTCTCTTTCTATATCAAGGGTTTTCTGACCTTCTTACCATTTAAGAAAAAGAGCATGATACAAAAGATCTGATGCTTCAAGGCTCAGAGCATCAGAAGGCTTTTCTGCATAAACGTCATATTCAGAAACTTCATAGGTTAAGGTGTCTTATGAAATGCTACTAACAAGAGCTTTAACATCTTCCTTTGAGTCACTACTATCTTCTGTTTCAGTACTAGATAGAGTTAAGACATACCTTTTACTTTTTTTCTTAAGGAAATTAGAGCATTCAACCTGAATGTGACCACAACCACTACACTCTTTGCACTTAATATGCTTTTCTTTTTTAGACTCAATTATACCAGACTTTTCAATTTATTTCTTGTTGTTCTGATGTCTAATTTGATTGAAGGGGAAAGCACCACCAGGCTTGTAGGTGTTGTATGCGGCAGACCACTTACCAAACCGTTTGAGAACACAGTTAAACTGTTTTGTAAGTAAAGATATAGATTCAACAAGAGAATCTTTTGACTCTTTATCATAATCAACAAGCTCTTCCTTAACAAAGTTTCATATCAACAAGCTCTTCCTCAATTGCAGTAACTTTCATATCAAATCTCTTAGGTAAAGACCTAAGCACCTGGACAAGTTTTTCTTCTGAGATTTTCTCTCCAAGAGCGAAGAACTCATTTGAAATATCTAATGGCCTGACATTAAAATCAATAATGGATTCACCATCATGCATTATAAGATTCTCAAATTTTGATGTCAACAAGTGTAACCTTGACATCTTGACTTTAAAAGTTCCCTCATGCGCAATCGACAAAATGTCCCATGCTTCCTAAGCAGAGATACAAGTGTTAATTAGTTTGAATATGGTGCGATCTACACCATTAAATATGGCATTCGGGGCATGAGAATTCCCCAACGAAGCTTCATCTTCTTTTCTAGACCACTATGACTCTAGCTTCAAGATTTCTTTCACATCATTAGTTTTGATAGTAGAATGAGTCCACCCAGCAACCATTATTTTCCATGTTTTGTTATCGTTTAACTTAAAGGAAGGCAAGAATTCATGCTTTCCAATAGAATAGTTAGTTCCATCTAGAATCAGAGGACGAGTGGTAGAGCCACCTTATTTGATCCCATCCATGATCGAAACACCTGAGATAAAAGTGGTTCACTCTGATACCAATTTAAAAAGCACTATGATTGACTTGTCACTCGAAATTCGGATGTTAAATAGAAAGCACTAACAAAAATTGTAACAATAAACAAAAACAAGTAAACGAATACAAGAGTTAGTAACCCAATTCAGTGATAAACCACCTAGGACTAATGGGTAGTGTGCCCAGGAAAGATAATCCACTAATATTGATGAGTTAAGCAATTTACAACATAGTACTTATCTGTAATACACCAACTACTATAGTGGCTCACATAGAACTCAACCCCTAAATCACCTAGGTTCCCCCTAGACGTGAAACCCCTTCTCAAATGTAATTAGGCTCCCCCCAAGCTTGATGATATTAATGATGAGACTCATCTCACGATGATATCTTCCCTTTCAGTTAGTGAACTTCTTTCATTGATGAATCTTAGGATCCCCCTAAGATGGAGAATTCCCTCTTCGAAGCTGAGTCTTAGGCTCCCCTTAAGACTGAGAATCCCTTCTCTGGCAGCTAAGACTTAGCCTCTCTCTAAGTCGTGATAATCTTCAACATGCTTCAATCAACAGATGAAGAATTTGCATACCAAAATAATGAACAACGAGCAAAGACACGATGTAGAACAATTCGACTGAGATACAGAAATCGTCTTGCTCTAAAAAATATAATTCAACTTCTTTGAAACGGCTCTCAATAAACCACACATTTTATAAATGAATTCCAAAAAAAAATAAGGAAATAACTCCCAAATCAAAGAAGATAATCCACGCCTCATTAAAGGAAAATATTAGACAAAATCAATTTGCCAGTTTTTTCCAGATAAGAAAAAATATTGTACAAGAAAGTATTCTAATGTCTTAACGTGATGTTAAGGCATTTTGTGAGACATCTGTAGAAACCAAGGCCTTAGAAAAATATAAAGCCAATCAAATGAAATCTCCAACAAAAAGAAAAACACAAATAACAAATCACAAGATTTCTTAAATGTCAATTATGTGAAGACTGGTTCTTTAAAAAAATACTTTTCTAAATTGTGATGATTTAGTCACTGAACTTTAATAAATAACTATTTAGTCAATGAACTTTAATAAATAACTATTTAGTCAATGAACTTTACAATGAATAATGACTTAGTTCTTATTGTAAAAAATATTATTAAGATTTAATAAAATCTATTATATATACATGTAGATCGATAATTAATAAATCAAGAATAACATTTTTTTTATAAACAATAAAGATTTAATTGTTACGTTTGACACTTATTTTTATGAGATTTTTCATAATAGAAACTAAATTGTTACCAACTTCAAACTATAATGATTAAATTGTTACAAATTTTAAAGTATAATGACTAAATTGTTACTCATTAATGTTTAGAGATAAAATTGTTATAAACTAAAAAATACAAAGACTAAATCATTACCAACTAAAGTTTAATGTCTAAATTATTAATTTTATGAAAGTTTAGGGACTAAAATTTTCTTTTAACCTATGAAAATTTATTAAATCTCTTAATAACGTCTTTCACGATAGAGACTAAATTATATGGTAACAAAACAAAGTGTAGGATTGTTACTTCCGGAAAGATATAGAGATTGAAAGTGGTTTTTAAGAAGGTTGACATTTCCTAATATGTACTTGTTAAAAATGTGAATGAAGGTTTCAAGGTAGTGGACACTGCATGCTGCGGGAGTGGTGAGTTTAGAGGAATCTATAGTTGTGGAAGAAAGGAAGAGCCTTTGCCATTTACTCACTGCACAAATCTCCAAGACTATTTGTTTTATGATTCTTATCATCCCACTGAGAAGGCATCCGAGCAACTTGCAAAATTGATATGGAATGGAGATGATGAAATTGTTAAGCCTTATAACTTCAAACAACTCTTTCAATATGACTCAAACATGACTTTTGATTGAGAAAGATGTAACAAAGATGTTTTATTTCTCCTCTCTCTTTCTTGAACCACCTAGAGGAGTTTTATGAACTCTATGGTATTAGATTTGTCACTTGTGGATATTGAAATTAAAAAATCTAGTAAGTGAGTGCCAATAATATATCCAATAAGTGGTACCTTATTATAATAAAGTACACGAAATAGGATATATCAATAATATAGATAGACCATGTAATTTAATAATGATAGATTTTATATAGTGAGACAATGTGATATATATTTTTGCTAAGGACATTTCATTTTTTATGGTTTTACGGTTTAGCACATTATCTATAAAAGACTAGGACGTTACATCATAGTTTAAGATAATAGTTACATGACAACAACTATTTAGTGAAATAAAGGTTACCTAACACACGAGAAAACTTGTTATACATGATGCTACAAACATTTCTAGAAACATAATAGATAAACATATAAAACTAGAGGAAGAACAAAATACAAAATTTGGTAATCCAATTCGGTTCGATATTATTAATAACTCGAGTGCAAGTTTATTTTTAGTTGCTTTGAATTCGTCCAAAGTGTTAGTTTTTAAGAAAGTTATTAGTGCCTATATTTGGAGTTAGTTGCTATTCTTGTGGAGTTAAGTTAGTAGTGTTTGTTATCAACTAAGCAATTTTTAGCATGTAGCATTATAGGCTATAGTGAGAAGTGATTGAACAAAATTACATACATCCTCAATTCTCTTCTTTCTCTCTAATAAGAATAATTGTAGTATCACAGCTGAATTCTTAAGGTACTTGTGAGTGAGAGTGAGATATTCCTAAGAGAAACCAAGTGATATACTTATGATGATTGAGTGAGATGGAGTCAGGACCAAGTAATCTTTGTTCATTAGCCCCACCTGTGTTTAATAGTGAGAATAACCAAGCATAGGCTATCAGAATGCAAGCTTACATAGAGGGCTGTGATTATTAGGAAAGAATTGAGCAAGATTATGAAGTTGTTCCACTTCTTGATAATCCAACAATGTACTAGATCAAGACTTACAAGGACAGGATCATGAGGAATGCAAAAGTTAAAGCTTGCCTATATGCAGTAGTGACTCCTGCCATATTTAACATAATCATGGCCTTCAGGTCACCAAATGAGATCTAGGAATTCCTCAAAGTTGAGCACAAAGAAGATGAAAGGAATAAGGGCATGAAAGTGTTGGACTTGGTGAGAGAATTCGAGAGGATGCAGATGAAGGATTTTAAATCTATTAAAAAGTACTCAAACAAGTTAATTGAAATTTTCAGTAAGGCAAAAGCATTGAGAACTGATTTATCTGACAATAGATTAGTTCAAAAGATTCTGATCTTAGTGCGTGAGATGTATGAAGCAACTATCGCTTCCTTAGAAAATACCAAGGACCTCTCTCAACTCAAAGTGATCGAACTAGTTAATGCTTTGCAAACACATGAGCGAACAAGGTTGATGAGACAGGAAGCACTGAAAGTCAGAGAGCAATAGGGAGAAGGTGGAAGAGATAAAAAGTAGAAAGGCAAAAAAAGGAAGTGGCAGTAGTAGCTCTGAAACTGCGAAGGATGTTGGAAGTGCAGGTTTCAATAAAGGTAGTGCATGCAAGCATTGTGGGAAGCAAAATCATCCATACTTAAATGCTGGAGAAGGCCAGATGTAAAGTGTAGAAGGTGTCATTTAATGGGGCACATTGAAAGGTTGTGTGAGGAAACTCAACAGCAAGGAGGAGCAGATGTTGAATACAACAAGAAGAACATTGACTCTTTATGGTTACCTATTTCTCATCAGCCACTCAATGTGACAGTTGGTTGGTTGATAGTGGTTGTATCAATCACATGACAAGTGACAAGGAGTTGTTCAAGAACTTTAACAAGTCATTCAAATCAAAGGTGAAGTTTGGGAATGGTGAATATCTAGAAGTGAAGGGAAAGGTCACGGTGTCAATAGAGAGTTGTGTAGGAACCAAGTTGATTACTAAAGTGTTGCATGTTCCTGAGATTGATCAAAACTTGTTAAGTGTTGGTCAACTAGTAAAGAAGGAACTTAAAGTATTATTTAAAAATGATATATGCCTCATTTTCGACTCCAGTGGGAATACGTTGTTTAACATAAAGATGCAGCACATGAGCTTCTCACTGGATCCATTCAAGAAGGAGCAAATAGTTTTCAAATGTCAAGTGAATGACATTAAGTTATGGAACAAGAGGATAGGGAATTTTCATCAAAATGGATTACAGTATCTGTATAAGAATGAGATCCTGTTTGACAAAGTGCAGATCTTGTTTGACGGGAAAGAAAACAAGGTTGTCATTCAAGAAGTCAATGTGGAAAACAACTGAGAAGCTCATGTGCTGCATCCATATTGACTTGTGTGGACCTCAACTAACTCTTTCACTGAATGGTAGTATGTAATCCATTATATTTATTGATGATGATACCAGAATGTGTTGGATTTACTTCATGAAACAAAAATCTAAAGTCGTTGAAGTGTTTTTTTTAAAGTCTAAAAGACGGATTGAGAATCAGAGTGGTTAAAATTCCAAGTAAGGTCTGATAATGGGATTGGATACACAACAAAAAGGTTCAATTCCTTATCTGAAGAAGTTGGGATAGAGCATCACCTCACTACTCTATATGCCCCACAGAAAAAATGGAGTAAGTGAAAGGAAGAACAGGAGTATTATGGAGATGATAAGGTGCATGTTGCATGAGAAGAACTTGTCAAAAGAGTTCTAGGTTGAAGTAGCTAATGCATCAATCTTTCTATTGAATAGACTACCGAAAAAGGTATTAGAGAAGAAAACACCTTTCAAAGCTTGGTTGAATACTAAACCAAGATTGGAAAATTTGAAGGTGTTTGATTTGTGCTTGTCTCATATTCCACATATGAAGAGAGACAAGTTGAGTAAAAAGGCAGAAACAAGACTCTTTGTAGGCTATAGCATAGTGTCCAAAGCCTACAAGATCTATTGTCCTCAAACAAAGAAGATAATGGTTAGTAAGGATGTTCAGTTCTTGGAGGATGAAGAGTGGGATTGGATAGAAGAAGTGAAGGTGAAGCAACAAGAAGTCTCTCTAGATCTTGATGAACTAGTTGATAATGCACCAGTTAGAGGGACTAGACTCTTGAATGAGGTGTATGAGAGAAGTAGTGTAGCTATGTTGGAGCCTGTAGGATATGAAGAAGCTATGAGATTAGAAATGCACGGAGGCCATGAAGGGGAAACTGTGAATGATAGAGAAGAACAAGTCCAAGGCCAGATTAATGATGAAAGGGTGTGCACAAGTTTTGGGAGATGATTTCTCTAAAACTTTACACCTGTTACAAGGATGGACACAATTAGAATACTACTGGATGTGTCAGCCCAGCATAGATGGAAGGTATATCAACTGGATGTGAAGTCAGCATTCCTGAATAAGGTGCTAGAAGAAGAGAACTATGTTGAACAACCAGATGGGTTCATCATATTAGGACAAGAGCAAAAGGTTTATTTGTTGAAGAAGGCCATATATGAGTTGAAGCAAGCTCCTAGGGCATGATATAGCAAGATGAATGAACACTTGATGAACTTGGATTTTGTAAAAAGTTTGAGTGAATCTACACTCTATGTGAAGAAATTAGGTATTGATATTGTGATTATATCTCTCTATGTAGATGACTTGATACTGCTAGAAAATGATGGTGCTCAAATAGAGGTGTTCAAACAAGAAATGATGAAGGTATTTGAGATGATTGATTTAGGTATGATACATTACTTCTTGGGTATAGAGATTCAATA
>NC_052358.1:58955462-58978164 GCF_009727055.1 Benincasa hispida
AAGAGGATCTCTGCCACTCCCTCTGCTGACTCACCCTCAATTATGACCGAATTCTCCCATTTTCTTCCTATTTTGCCCTTTCTTTTTATATGTATAAATGATTAGGGGTCTTACAATTATGTGATTCTTACTTGGACATTGAAGAAATCTAGATAAGACACTTACAATATACATATGTCAGGGTTAGTGGATGTTAGATATATTGAGGCATCCAGCTAGACTTCTGTACACATTTTTATTATGCATGTTCCTCTCTATCAACCTTTTACAACTTTTCCTTCTGAATCATTGGAGTGTTCACACTCTTATACTCCTCCAATATTAAACTTCTTCAATATCTATCTCATATACTTCTTTTGACAAAGAAACATTTCATTTTGTCCTGGAGAAGGCTGAGTTAGCACTAAATTCACTATTGGGATTCTCAGCAAAGAGGACCATGAAGCTGAAGGGAGAAATCGAAGGAAGAGAGGTATTAGGAGTGAAATCGAAGGGAAAGGTATTCGCAAGAGAGTGGAACTCATGCTACCTGGGCTGAAAGTGAAGGCAGGCTTCTTATCCATCGAGTTAGGACGAATGAATGTGGTGCTAGGCATGCCATGGCTATGTTCAACGAGGTATATGGGAATACACTGGCCAACTTTAACCATGAAATTTTGGGCCGAGGGCTCCCACATCATGTTACAAAGGGATCCATCACTAACCAAGGCTGAAGTGACTTATAAAATTTTGAGCAAGCAGTGGGAAGACGATGACATGGGGTTCCTAATTGACTTCCAGCAACTTGAAATCGAGCAAGAGGCAGGGGACAGTAAAGAAGAAGGAGGAGACATGAGCTATGACTTACCATTGATGATTCTTGAGCTGTTGGGACAAAATCAGGACATCTTCGAGTTGCCTTCCACTCTACCTCCCCAGAAGGAAGTCGATCATCATATTAATATCAAGGAATGGATGCACCCCATTAATGTAAGGCCATATAAGTACGAGTATGCACAAAAGGAAGAAATAGAGAGGCTGGTTCAAGAGATGATGAAAGCAGGGTTTATTCGACCTAACAGAAGTCCATACTCAAGCCCGGTGCTTTTAGTCAAAAAGAAGGATGGAGGATGACGATTTTGTGTGGATTATAGGAAGCTAAACCAAGCCACAATAGCTGATAAGTTTCCTATACCGGTGATAGAGGAACTACTGAATGAATTAGATGGAGCCACTGTTTTCTCCAAACTAGACCTCAAATCAGGATATCACCAGATAAGAATGAGAGAAGAAGACATCAAGAAGACATCTTTTCGTACACATGAGGGGCATTATGAGTTCCTTGTCATGTCGTTCGGCCTCACAAATGCACCAGCCACTTTTCAATCATTAATGAACCAGGTTTTTAGACCGTTTTTACGTCGCTTTGTCCTCATTTTCTTCGATGATATTCTAGTTTACAACCCTGATATATCCACACATGAATCACACTTGGGAATAGTTTTCAGCATCCTTAGAGATCATAAATTGTATGCTAACTAGAAGAAATGTGTCTTTTGTCAAGAAAGGATCCATTACTTGGGGCACCTAATCTCCTCCAACGGGGTAGAAACTGATGGTGACAAAATTAAAGCAATGGTCAATTGGCCACAGCCAAAGAACATCACTGAATTAAAGGGGTTCTTAGGCCTAACAGGGTACTATCGTCGATTTATGAAGGGCTACAGTAGCCGAGCTACTCCCCTCACCAAATTGCTCCAAAAGAATGGTTTTAGATGGGATGAGGAAGCCACCAAGGCCTTCGAAGACCTCAAGAGATAGATGATTTCATGCCCCGTTTTGGCCTTACTAGATTTCAGAAAGCCTTTTATCATAGAGACTGATTCCTCTGGAGTGGGATTCGGGGCTGTGCTCACCCAAGGGCACCGACCAATAGCTTATTTCAACCAAAAGTTATCCTCAAAGGCGCAGGCCAAGTCAGTGTACGAAAGAGAGCTGATGGCCGTGGTCCTAGCTGTCCAAAAATGGAGGCACTATCTGCTTGGAGGGAAATTCATAGTCATTTTGGATCAAAAGGCTTTGAAATTCCTCGTGGAACAAAGAGAGGTCCAACCGAAATTCCAAAGTGGCTAACTAAGCTACTAGGCTACAATTTCAAGATCCTCTATCAACCAGGGATGTCCAACAAAGCAGCAGATGCTCTCTCTAGAGTATAAGAGGCCCCAGAACTACAAAGCTTGATATCCTCAGCAATAGTGGATCTAGACGTAATCCTAAGGGAAGTGAAGGAAGATGAAGAGCTCCAAAGGATTATCACTACTCTAAAGGAGGATCCGGAAGGGAAACCACCATACCAATGGAAGAACCAAAGGCTATTGTACAAGGGGAGGCTGGTAATCCCACGAAAGTCATCACTAATTCCTTCACTGCTGCATACTTTTCATGATTCCGTGCTGAAGATCATTTAAGATTTCTAAGAACATACAAGAGGATGAGTGGGGAACTCCATTGGACGGGAATGAAATCAGATATCCAAAAATATGTAGAAGGATGTGAGGTGTGTCAAAGAAATAAAACTGATTCACTATCACTAGCAGGGCTGCTTCATCCTTTACCAATTCCAGAGCTATCATTGGAGGAATGGACTATGGATTTTATTGACCGACTCAGCAAGTATGGACACTTTATAGCATTAAAGCATCCGTTTACTGCCAAGCAAGTAGCTGGTTTGTTCGTTCAAGAAGTGGTCAAGCTTCATGGAGTTCCTAAAACTATCACAAATGATAGGGACAAAATTTTCCTAAGCAATTTTTGGAGGAAAATGTTCACATCATTGGGAACAAAACTGAGAAGAAGCACAACATTTCATCCTCAAATTGACGGACAAATTGAAAGAGTTAACCGTTGCTTGAAAACTTATTTAAGGTGTTTTTGTAATGAACAGCTCACTCGTTGGAACAAATGGCTGGCATGGGCCGAGCTATGGTATAATACATCCATTAGAACTACACCATTCCAAGCAGTGTTTGGTAGATCCCCCCCCCCTCCTATAATCCACTATGGAGATCGGAAATCACCTAATGACAGTGTGGAACAACAGCTAAAGGACAAAGACTTGGCCTAAACGCACTCAAAGAACACCTAGCAATTGCTCAGAACCGCATGAAGAAACAAGCAGACTTACGCCGTCGAGAGTTGGAATTTAAGGTGGGAGATGAGATTTTTTCAAACTAAGACCCTATAGGCAACGAACTCTCGCTAAAAGGAGAAGTGAAAAGCTGTCTCCTAAATTTTATGGGCCATATATGATATCCGAGAAGATTGAGGAAGTAACTTATCAGTTGAATTTACCAACTGAGGCTGCCATTCATAATGTGTTTCATGTTTATTAACTTAAAAAGAAGCTAGGACAAACCCAACAAGTTCAACACATTCCACCTATGTTGACAGAGGAATTTGAACTCCAAATCAATCCAGAACTAGTGTTAAGGGTCAGATGGAATAGCGAGACAATAGAGCAAAAGTGGCTAGTTAATGAAGAGGCCTGCCAGAGAGTGAAGCAACATGGGAGTCTGCCCCTGCAATGAGACAGCAATTTCCAGCTTTCCACCTTGAGGACAAGGTGTGTTTCGATAGGGAAGGGAATTGTAAGACCCCCAATCACTTATACATATAAAAGAAAGGGCAAAAGTAGGAAGAAAATGGAGAATTCGGTTAGAAATTGAGGGTGAGTCAGCAAGGAGTGGCAGAGGGGCTAGTGGAGGGTGAAAACGTGTGAAGTGGACCCAGCTGAGTTTTTAAAAGGAGGAAGGAAAAGATTGGAAGGCAGGAGAAAAATAAGGAAGAAGTTTTTCTAGGAGGGGCTTCCGGAGCTGCCTTAGAGAGATTTTGAGGGTTCTTATGGTTGTTTCTTTTTTCTGGGAATCATTTTTCTTTGAGAGATTAACGTGGGTGTAATCGGATCACTTTGAGTTCATAATTAATGAGAAGAGTCGTTCTTTCTTGAAGTATTATGAAATCTTTCTTTTTACGTTGATTTTGTTTGTTGTTGTGGTTTGTGAGCTCTCGATTGCAGGGCAACGAGGGGTGTAACATATTTCTGCAAAAAGGGTTCTAAGACATCTGAAAAACACATTGTCTTTTAGGATCAAATTTAGCAAAATTAAGAGTTTTGAGTTGCAGGGTTACTTAAATAGTGATTGGGCTAAATCATTAGATGATATGAAGAGCACTTCTGGGTACTGTTCACTGTTGGCTCTAGGTGTTTCTCATGGTGTTAAAAAAAAGCAAGACATAGTGGCTCAATCAACTGCAGAAGCAGAGTTCATTATCGCTGTTGCAGTAGTAAACCAAGCTGTTTGGTTGAAGAAATTGATGCATGAATTATATATGAAACATAATCTAGTTTTTCATGGGAGAACTAAGCACTTTAAGATAAAATATATGTTTTCAGATAGATGCAAAAGGAAGGAGAAGTGGAGTTGGTTCATTGAAGTTCAGAGGAGCAAATAGCAAATATCTTCACTAAGTCTTTCAGTGTTGGTTGTCTTCAAGCTCTTAGGAGCAAGCTACGTATTTGCAGCATTTGAGTTAGGAGGAGTATATTAGTAACTCAAGTGCAAATCTATTTAGTTACTTTGAATTAGTCCAAAGTGCTAGTTTCTAGGAAAGTTATTAGTGCTTATATTTGGAGTTAGTTGCTATTTTTGTAGAGTTAAGTTAGTAGAGTTTGTTATCAATTAAGTTATTTTTAACATGTAGCATTAGTATTTATAGTGAGAAGTGATTGAATAAGATTACACAAATCCTCAATTCTCTTCTTTCTCTCTAATAATAACAAATACCACCTATGTTCTTGAGGGGCAGTGTGCCCATGGAAAAATATTTTCACTAATATAAAAGTCAAGCAATTATAACGATGTACTTATCTATAAATAAATAGAAATTACAGTGACACTCAAATAACTTAACTTGGTGTATAATCACTTAGACTGCCCCTAAGTGTGAGACTCCCTCATAATAAAACTTAGGCTCCTCTAAGTGTGAGATCTCCTCACCTTCAACGTACTTAGGCTTCCCCTAAGTGTGAGACTCATTCTCAACTTGAACTTCTATCTTTCATTCTTCAAATAAAGATCACTTCATTTCGAAGAACTTAGCCTCCCCCTAAATATGAAAATCCATTTTCGACATATAGTAGAATGAATCAATAAGATCTAGATAATTACTCAAGATCGACATTAGCAAATGTTTTACAATCTCATGATTGACTCACTTGTGTTTCCGACACAAACATAAGACAACAACTAAAATATTCTTCAAATTGGTCAACCGTAAAATTGAACAAAATACAATATATTATATGGGTAGATTTGAGAATATCTTTTTGGAAAGAATAAAGCATCTCTGTAAGGAAAAAAACAGCAGGCCACAAAAATCTGTAGAATCCTATTAACAGATAAGGAAGAAAATTATTCTGCAGAATTTGCTGTCTTTCACGTTACAGATGTCCTTGAAAATTCTCTAGCATGTTTTAAGATATGTTGTAGAGGATAAGAAGGCACACTAGCAAATATGTCCTACACATATCAACGTATAAGAAACCAATCTCAAAGCAAAACCAATATGACAAGAAACATGTTGTTCAAGTTTTGCCTATAATAAATAAGTCAATCATATTGCAATAACAAACCCCCTAACCTAACATTTAGTATATTATTAAAGTCTAAGGATTTCCTATAAGAGAAACATTGCTTTTGGCTGTGAAATCTGTAAGTCAAAACTAGGTGCTTTAATAATGAAAGTAATCCTATAATATCCTCTCACCGTTGACAGACTTCTTTTGTAAATAGTATCGGTGGTAAATTCTTATCATTAATAAACTCTTTTTGTACATGAACTTCACTAAAAACCACATGAAAACTCAATATTTGCTTCTTTTATTTGACATTGATTTTTTCTTCTTATTGTTTGTCGACTTGATTTACTTAGCCATATATTTTAACAAGGGTGGTGCTATCACTAATATGTTTCCATCATAAATAGAATAATATACATTATTACTATTTCTTTTTCCACTATTATTCTTTTATCATAAGTAGAATAATATTATTATCACTAATGTTCCATAATCGGTTTTTCTCAATCAAAAAGAAAACATTCCATAATCTGTATGATATTATCTATTTTGGGTATAAAAATATATGGCTATACTTTTGGTTTCATCCAAAAGGCCTCATATGATTGGAGATACTTCATTGTCATTCCTAATAAGGTTGTGATCATCCCCTTAATTAACCAATGAGAGACTTTGATCGCATTTTTGACATATATTTTTGTGTCACTAATATGATTCTATCAAGGGAATTTATAATAGTCTAAACGTGATAGCAAGCTATCTCCTGTCGGATTGGTAACCCTAGAGAGAGATGAATAGGGTTTAATTAAATGTTTCTTAAACTATGCTCAATTTAAATTGCTTAGAAACTTTTTTTAATTAAGTTGATAAAAAAAAAACTCTAAATAAGGCTGAAAAATGAATGATAAAAAAAATAAGAACAAATAATTTTAATCAATCTCAAATGATCAAGAAAAATAATATAGAGCATGCAATTAAAATTAATTGCAAAAATAAGTAGGAAAGAATTAGAGAAAAAGAGACCATAAATTTTATAGTGGTTCGGTCAAACTCGACTTACTCCACTTTTCCAAGCGCCTTTTTGGATTTTGATTAAGGATATCCTTAGACACTTTCCATGGATTAGAGTCGAACGGCTATCTTGCTCCTTTTTTAATTTCAAGAGCAAACTCGATTCTTTCCACGAGTTAGAATCCAACCGTTACAATAAGATGAAAAGAACAAAAAACTGATAGCTTAAAGTGAGAGAGCAATAGTGGTGGTCCTTTTACAAATTTTGAGAATTGTAAAGTTGTGAAAAGTTGAAAATTTTTTGGAGAAAATGAAGTTTTAAAAAGAGGAAAGTGAGACAAAAATGAGATTTTAATTTGAGTCATTGAACTGCTTAAAAAGTTAAATAAATGGCAGAGATTAAAAGTAAAAAGAAATAAAAGAAAATAATAAATAAATAAGTATATATATTATGGTAAACAAAATTTTGAATTTTTTTAATATGAACCTTGTCCACACGGATATCAGGCAAGTCATCTGACTATAATCGAGTTTCACACTAAAGGAAAACACTCATATTTTCCTTATTAACCATTTTGCTATAGAAGAAAGTATGGACATCATGCTCGCTCTTGACTACTTTGATTAATTCAGATCATAATGTGTCATTCGAAGAAAAAAAAAAAAAAAAAAAAGAGATTAAGTTGATCTAGCTCATGCCAAGCAAGATGATTGGCAGCCACTCAATTTACTCTATGGTGCTTCGAATTCAATCACTAATTGATTGTTGAACTTGCTCCATTTACGCTCCAATGATCAAAATCTCAATCATAGTTATGTCACCCTCCTTGCACATAACAAAACCAAATGTTAGACCCACTAAATCAGCAATTTAGCTTCTTGAGTGTTTCCTTTCTTGAGTTAAATTCCATAGGTAACTTTAGGAGCGTAAGTAGGCTAGATCAGGTCAGATGATATCGCTTAAAATGTGTTATCTCATTCTGTTTAATTTGGGATTGTTCTCGTATTTCACGTGTTTATTCCTTGATTTTATAGACATTAAGCATAATTTAGGTAGAAACGGCCCTTAGTACCAATTTCGGAACAAAACAAGCTTATTTGAAGGTTTAAGAGGTCAATCAGGATGCGAAAAGCCAATTAGAGCAAATGAGGCAAAGCGTCGTGACACCTGCCTAGAGCGTTGTGGCACTGTAAGGTAGAAAGTGCCTTTTAATGCACAACATGGAGTGCCATGGCGCTAGAAATTTGATGGAGACGCGCACGCATCCCAGGCCGCGGAGCAGCCACACTTAAGACTCGAGAGAGGTCTTTATAGCAGCGGTTTAGAGTTGTCGCGTTTCTTTCTTTTAAATGCCCTAGCCATCTACACTTTGAACAATAAATTTTACATAGATCTCTCTCTATTCTTCTCTTCTTTCCTCTCTATTCCATCTTCCCCACTAAATTGAGACCTCTCTAGCTAAGGTACCATATTCTAGGTCAGGATTTAGGGATTATATCTTGTGAACTCATGTGATTATGAACAATTGTTGTTTTGGTATTTTATGATTTATTGAATTTTCTCCTTGTTCTTATTCAATTGATTAAATGTGTTTGAGATTATCTGATAAATTAGTCAAGCATGTTTAATTCATCGTTATAGATCTACACATAATACGTAATCGTTAGGTTCTTAGATCCCAAGTAACAAAAGTTAAGCTAGAGTTATATATTAATTTGGCTTTTCCAATCGAATAACATTCATCTATCCAACTTAGGAGAGAATCGCATTGAATATTTAGTTAGACTTTTCCAATCAATTGTCGTAGACCTTAACGCTAATCAGTTTACATATTTGGAGGCTTTTCCGCTAGAATAAAGAATTGATTTGATTAATAGGACACCCTTCTAGCTTTTCTAGAAGTGATTGGCTAAGTTCAAACTTATCAAATTACAAGGCATATTTGTGATTAATCGATGATTGGGTAGGAAATTAAGAGTAATTCCAATTCACTCTAAGCAAGGTTTTGTTTCATTGATAGTTTAAAACCAATCAAATTCCAATTTGTGTTTATTTGTTTCTGCTATAGTTCGATTTATTGCAATCAAAATAAAATTACCAAACCCTCCACCTTTTTGGTTACTAAACAACAAATTAATTGAAAGGAAAATTGATTGGCTCTCGATTGAACGGTCTGTTACTAGCTTAATACTACATAATTACAGTAGACAACACAACAATTATTTGACTGACTCGAAAGTTTCGACAACTTTCAACTCGACTAGGTTTTTTGGAAAACAACCAACCCGACCTGATTCTGCACAGATAAACACTGACCTGACCTGAACCATATCAGGTTAGAAGTGGGTCGGGTTGGGTCTGCTCATTTTTATTTTATTATTATTTTTTTAAGAAAGATGCCTCTAAAATCTAGACAATGGTCTGATAGATTCGTAGAGTTTTTTTTTTTTTTTTTTTTGGTACATTAATGAGGTGTGATTGAATGAAAAAAATGGAGGAAAAGGAGAAAAAGGGAGGGGAAAGTGAACCTTACAATTAGAAAACTCAAAAAGAAGAGAAAATGACGAACTTCAACATCACGAAAGAAGGCCATTATTGTTATGAATGATTTTGAATCTTTGACCCACACCAAAAAGGAAAGTAAAAAAAGAGAGAGGTAATAGCTTGTTCTACTCTGAAAGATTTTGATTTGGCAAACAGGTTTATATATCAAGCCTTACAAAGGCGCTTCTAAGTTGTAGTTATGATGGAAGTAGAAACTTGCACCCAAAAAAATTAACTTTTTACTATTTTTCTCTTTTATCTTTTTAACCATTTTCAAATTAATTCCTATAATTAATCAGCATATCTAAATTAATAATTATTCTCTTATTCATAACCATTTTGTCTTCCCTTCTTTTTCTTCATAAGCCTTCAAAATATTTTGGTTTTTTTAAAAAAAAGAAATATGTGCATCTTCTTCGTTTCTTCTTTTTGTTTTGATCTTTGTTTTTTGGGCTTTTTTCGATTGATTCCAGTCAATTTTCCGACGAGTGCACGATCGAATGTTGTGTTATTCTTGGGAAGTAATCAGCTTTTGGTGATTTAGCAATAAGGTCATGTCGATTTTACTTTCAAGGTAGTGGTTTCCACGATACAAAAATTGAAATCCAGATTGACGACGACCAACAATTATTTCTCCACTTTGAAAAAGTATTTGCTATTCTTCAAATCAACCATAGTCGGCCGTTTTCAACAGCATTGGTACCACCAGTGGCACTGTCACCCCACCCCTTTCGACCCCTCTTCCTCTCCTCTTCCTTTCTGTATGGCAGAGATCTATGTTACCAACTCCCTTTTGTTGTTTGTTTCGTGATTTCACCATCGTCTCCACATTGCTCGTTGCCACCATCTTCTTCCTCTTCCTTAGTTTTCTTTTCTTTCTTTTTCTTTTGTCGATCCCTATAGTTTTGCTTGCCTCATACGTGGAAAGTGTTGGAAATATCTTAGAACTTGCAGTTTGTGTTAAACATTCTATTTATCAATAATAATAAGTTGTTGATTTTGCATTCTATTATGAAAATCCAATAAACATATTTATGGCTATAGTCTAAATACTTTAACTTTATGTAGTAATAGGATCAAGTTAATATTATATAATCTAAATGGTCTAATAAGTATATAGATGAAATTGGGTATCTCATCCTGGTAACACTATTGGATGCGGTCCTCTGTAGTTGTTACAAGGAGTTGTAAAGTGTTATAAATGATGTGATCCACAGATCGTTCATGTTGAGACATGTGAGGGGGGCATCCTATGCAATGAGTTTGCATAAATACTGGACCACGAAAATAATTATTTTTCTTTATAATGACTGTTTGCTGTTAAAACTGACTATTTCATTTATAAACCTAGGTTAACTCGATCTTAATCCTGAACTATCTATGAACTTCTGTTTGTTTGGGATTATACTTTGATCTACAAATGGTGAGAGTAGTCCAACAGTATTGCTCAATAAGCCTCCCATTTTGGGATAAGACCGGATGAATAGCTGGGGACATAGACCTGTGAGATGAAATTCACTCCTACCCGATTTAGATTAGCAGATAGGTTGTTCTCTTAAGTACTAATTCCAGGTCTTGAACAATCGGGGCCCCACCTTCTCATGATAGAGAAAGGACTTATTCATAGGTATTATGAATCAAAATTCTTCATTAGAGGGTCAGTAAAAACTTAAAGAACAAGATGTATTCACAGGGGTAAAGCGGTGATATTGACCCAGCTGTAATTATGAACAACCTGTGAAAGATCGACTTACTAATTATGGTTATATCAAGTGGACATAATATATCTACTGTGGGGGGAAGTTCAACTATAGGCTGTAGTGGAGTAAACCATTAGTTAATGAATGGGGGTTAATTCGGTCTAATAAGTTTAACCGATTAATCTCGGATCGTTGGAGCCCATGATCTGTAGGTCTGCGAGGTCCCCTACTAGCTCGTAAATGGATAAGTTTTAGAGTAGCTTGATAAGTTAATTTGAACGTTCAAATTAGAATTAAACGGAATGGGAGAATTTATATTTAAATATGATTTAAATATATGAAAATGGATTTGTGTAAAAATTAATTTAATATTTGATATTAAATTAATTAGAATTATTTAAATGATTATTTAAATAATTATTTATTAATTTTATTAGAAAATTAATTTTATAAAATTAATAATATTTTCAGTTTTAAAATCAAATTTGATTTATTGAAATCATTTGATGAAAGTAGAAAAGTTGGAAAATACACAATGGAAAAATTGGTTTTTCCATTACCATCTTCAACATGCTCACACAAAAACCATTTACCTTTTCTTCAATTACTCCAAGCATGAGTTGTGTCTCATGCAGCCATCTTCTTTGCATGTTCACCTGCAATAAGTAAAGAAGATTGGAGTGGAATTGAGGCATGCATTCAAAGAGATTTTAGAGAAAATTTTGTGTTGAAGAAAGAGTTCTTCAAGCAAACTGGTGCAGTGAGCTTCTCCCTTGTTTTTGTTGGTACAAGTTGTTCTTGAGTCCCAAACTCGTTCTAAAACTTCAAGAGGATAGTGGGAAAGATCTTGAAGTGGTTCACGGTGTGTTTTGGAGAAGATAATTGCTGAGGATCAAGATCTTGAAGAGTTCTATAAAGGTATGACTACAAACCCTCTTATATTAGATGAGCATGCTTTAGTTTCTGCCAAAATTAATGGATTAGAATGCTTATTGATCCTTGTTGCTTCTATTGCATGTTGATATAATCTTACAATTGGTATCAGAGCATTATATAAGTATTCAATTCGATTTAATTTTGGTGTGGTGGGTGTTTTTCATGAGATATATGAAACTGATGCACTGATATGGTTTTTTAGTTTTGGCATTTTATTTCACTTTAATTTCTTGATTAAATTTGTAATTGGCTCTTGATGAGCTTATATGTGTTATCAAGAGTCTGTAATTTATTTGGAGTCATTAGAGTTGAAATTAAGATGTAATTGAAGAAACAAGTGAAGAAGGTCGAGCTGCGTTTCCAGTTTTTCAGCTTCTGCTCAAAAATTGTCGTTGAGGTTTAAATGCTAAACTATCATCTAGCTCCAGGCGCTAAACGATATGAAGAAAAGCTAGACGATCGTGTAGCTATGGGTGCTGGTCGTTGTGATGTTGGACGCTAAACGATCGTGTACCTGCGGGAGTTAAACGATTAATTTATTTGGAGTCATTAGAGTTGAAATTAAGATGTAATTGAAGAAACAAGTGAAGAAGGTCGAGCTGCGTTTTCAGTTTTTCAGCTTCTGCTCAAAAATCGCCGTTGAGGTTTAAATACTAAACTATCATCTAGCTCCAGACGCTAAGCGATATGAAGAAAAGCTAGACGATCGTGTAGCTACAGGTGCTGGTCATTGTGATGTTGGACGCTAAACGATGCATTGAAATGCTATACGATAGCATTAGGCGATCGTGTAGTTTTGCGTGAGAACTAAACGATGCATTGGAAGTGCTATACGATGGCACTAAGCGATCGTGTAGCTGCGACGGACACTAAACGATGACAAGAAGCGCTATGCGATGGTGATTATGCGATCGTGTAGCTCTACTCGGGAGCTAAATGATGGCACTATACGATACATGGAAGACACTAAGCGATCGTGTACCTCTGCCCAACACTAGGCGATCGTGTTAGATGATAGTCTTCAGTGTTACACGATCAGCCTTAGCGAGATTTTGAGTTTGGACTGAGAGTAGTCGGTTCGACCAGTTTTCTCGAGGTCCAATCCGATTCAGCCTCAAAAGGTTTTTGGCTGGTTCGGTTCAGACTTATCCAGTTCGGTTCAAGTTGCTTGGGTTCGGTTTGGAGTGGTTAGAGAGGTTTAAAGACGGTTTTAAAGGTGTTTGTAATAATTTGGCTTTTTTTTGCTTGTTTATGCCAAAACTAAAACCATATTAGTTAGTGTTTAATTATTTATGCATGTGATGTATGTAATAGTTAAATAATTCATGTATATGCATACAATATGCCATGAAGACAAATGCTGAGGATCAAGATCTTGAAGAGTACAAAGGTATGACTACAAACCCTCTTATATTAGATGAGCATGCTTTAGTTTCTGCTAAAATTAATGAATTAGAATGCTTATTGATCCTTGTTGCTTCCGCTGCATGTTGATGTACTCTTACAGAAAGAAGAGAGAAATGCGACGAAGAAAATGAAAACCAAACCCTCTTATTAGGCTAAGATTGGTCGAACCAGAAATCGAATAGAATAGGTCAATTCAGTTCGGTTCAGTCTAAATTGTATTGGAAAACTCAATTGGTACGGTTTCTTATCGCCCTAGAAAGTTTATTGGTTTCCTTCATTGTTGATATTTTCTTTTACCTTCATGTAGGTTAATTATATCCTGGATGAACTCTTCCATTAGAGTGAATTCAATTGAATTGTAACGGTAAACTTAAAAGTTTTGAGAAATCAAGAATTCGTCAAAAATTTTCACCTTCAACCCCATCACTATGACACATAGGCACGAAGCTAGAAAAATATTTTCTTAAATAATGACTATAAAATACTATGAACTAATAAAAACAAATGAGAATTCTATTTTAATGGACTTATGTACTTCAACAAAGATTTTTTATTGATGTTTTTTGTGTGTCAATTTAAATATAAACATTTTTATCAACATTTTATAACCATCAATATATGTATTTTTAAAGAAATAGTTACTTTTAAGCTGTAAATTAAGGTTTTATTGACGGTTTTACGTCACGAGCGTCAACAAAACAGAAAACTCGTGTGTCAATGAGGTCCAAATTTGGAGTAGTGTTAATTTAAAATAATGGACATCGGATGTGGCGGGAGTTGGCCAGAGTTAGCTGCCAAAGGTGATGGCTGGAGCTGGCCACTGGAGGCATAGTGGTGGGGAGGGCTAAGTACATTGTTGGTGGACATGGATATAAACTATTGATAACATACAAAACTCGCCCTTCAAACACTAAGTTGAGTTCATATCTCAACTCATACCCTCACCCATACATCCCTTCATATCTATCGAAGTTAAATCACTGACATCATTGATTATTGCCAATATCTACCTATGTCATACCATTGGTGTCTACCTAAATAATACTTACTTTCATAGTTGATCCACGAACAATCAAAATAGAGAATTCATTTTGTCTTTTATACTTTCTTTCATTCATAGTGTTAAGTGATTAAATAGTTCATCAATGATAGCCATCAGTCAATAATGGAAGCACATCAAAAGCTATCGGTGATAGAAGCATATTATTGATATAATTCTATGTTGATTTCAATCACAATGATATTTGTAACGCCCTTTTTTTTTAAGAAATTAATTTCGGATAAAAGATCAATAAGTTCAAAGATCAATTCAAACATACAAGATCAACAAAGCCCAAAGACTCATCTAGCATACAACATAACAAGCCCAAAAGTCAATTTAGATCAACAAGCCAAAGGTCAATTCAACATACAAGATCATCAACAACAACTCAAGCTTTGACGTACAAAGTCTTTCACTAATATATCATGACAAAAAAAAAGTATATAAGAAACTGATTACAAGCTCATTTACTATAAAATCTATCACTAATACATCAATCACAATAAAAAAATAAAAATTAAAAAAAGAGGCAAAGATATTGTCTTTAGTAATAAAACAACAACAATAATGCTTGATATTTTTTTTTATAGCTAGCTGAAAGATTAAAAAAAATAGAGTTAAATAATTGAAAATTTTTCAACAAAATTTATGATATGTATGGATTGACTTGAGAAAAAAAATATTTTTAAAGTTGATTATTATTCAAACACTTTTAATAAAAATATACTTAAAAAACTATTTTAAGTGGTGATCAAACATTCTAATTTTTTTTTTAAAATAATTTATTTTTTCAATTAAATACTTGAAAATGTATTATAAACGCATCTTAAATTTTGTTTGACAGACTTTGCACCAAATTTGGAAATCATACACTCTACACTCATAGACCTAAATAATTCCAATAAGTATTTTTCTGTACATCAAAGGACCACCCAACTCTTCAGTTCCTTGAAATATCATCCATTCACTTACAAAGCAAGTGGGGCACTCACGGATTACTATTTCCCTCCAGAATCCATTAAGATACTTTAGGTATTCATTTTAATCATTAATTAGAATTTAATTAAATAGGACTTTGGAATGTTCCACTTGTTTTTTAAAACAATTGTTTAATTTTTTTTTTCATCTCCAAAAAAATATATTTTAATTCTGAATCAAATTGTAGAAACAAAAGCTTTACCTCTAAATTTGCTTGATATGATACCAAAGAAATCTGTACCAAATGATATGAAAACTCTAAAATGCTGAAAAATTATGAACCTTTAGATATGTGAATATGCCTTATGATTGAATTCTTAGCCACATTTCAAAAACAAAAATAAGTTTTTAAAGTTATTAAAAAAAAAAATTGATGGGTTAGGGTGAGCTTATCCATGCGGTTATGCACTCTTCGAAAGTTTTCAAATTTTGATTTGGTTTTTTAAACTATTGGTAAAAATTAGATAACAAACAAACAAAAAAATTTGGAGGTGGAAGTAGTGTCTATAGGTTTAATTTTCAATAATAAAAAATAAAAAGTTAAAGGTCACGTTTGGTAACCATTTGGTTTTTTTTTTTTTTTTTAAATTAAGCCTATTTCATCTACCTTTCTTACCATGATTTGCATCTTTGTTAAGTACAATGGTTGAATTCTTAGCCAAATTCCAAAAATAAAAATAAGGTTTTGAAAGTTTTTAATTCTCAAAATTTGACTTGATTTTTTAAATCATTGATAAAAAGTAGATAACAAATAAAGAAATTTAGATATGAAAGGAGTATCCATAAGCTTAATTTTAAAAAACAAAAACAAAAAATAAAATGATTACTAAACGGTACCTAAATGATTATCAAACGAAGTTTTATCAAATGAGACCCAAATGATTATCAAATATGGATGAAATAGGTTTAATTTTCAAAAATAAAAGTAAAAAATAAAATAAATATCAAATGGGCTGAATTTTGGATCTAGTGGAAGTGGAGCTTTAGTTGAGAGTTATGAAAATCAGGTTCCAATAAAATAAAATAAAATCAATCAAACTCATTTCTTTTACTTTTTCTTTCTCTGCTTATTGAATGAATGCATTTGTTTGGTTTAATTTTACAGGTCATAGCACTTCCAACTCAATGAAGTTTTTCAAAGAAGCGGAAAAATCACTTAGAAAGAAGATGGGGAATGAAATATCTCAAATCTTTCTCTCTATCTCTATTTTCCTCTTTAATTTGGGAGGAAATGATTACACAAGTCCTTTTGACTTTAGTTATGACATCTTCAAAACCTTTGAAGCTTAAGAATAGTTTGTCATTATAGTCATCGGAAACATAACGATAGCTGTAAAGGTAATATCACCAATCTAAATGTGTCAGATTAAATTATTATAAAAAATACTTTTGAATTTTGTAATGTGTTTTAAAAATGCCTCTGAAGTTTCAAAACTTTAATCTCATCAATATGTTTAAACTTTTCAAGGTATGTAAACTAGCAAGAAGAATAATAGAATCGCCAAGTAGCATTAGAACTGAAATGTTATACATCAGTATTTGAGTTGTGTGTTAATAAGTTTGGGTTAAATACACAAAGGGAAAAACATTGAGAATTTTGTTTCATGAGTGAATTGAGGACAACTAGTGCGAAGGAAAATAAATAAAACATGTCTGTAAGCAGAGTCTGAGCCCTCCCATGTCATAGCTGAGATGACGTGTCGAGTTCCAACACACATCGTCATCTTCCCAACTTCCAGTTGCCGCCAGGAACTAATTCCCTGAAATGAAGAACAAACTTGGTTAGTGGCGCCTGAATCAATTATCCAGGCAGAATCATCATTCTTCACGAAACATGTCTCCAATACAAGTAAATCATATTTACCTTGCTTGGTCTTCTTCTTTTCTGCCAAGTATTTGGGAAAATTCCTCTTCCAATGTCACTCGGGTTGCAATGGAAACAGATTCCCTTTGTAGCCTTGGCCTTCTTGCCCTTTTAGGCAGTAGCTAGTGTGTTAGCTTTCCTTTTTCCACATTTCTTCTTCTTTCACTTTTTGATGTCGAAAGAAGAAGACATAGACTTAGTTCCAAATGGCGATCCTCTGTAAAACTTCTTTAAGGACGAGGTAACATTTGTCTCTCTTTTTTGTTCCTTACTTTTCATCAATGACTGAAAAGTATGAAACTCATTGAGCAAGGTGGTCAGGTTGTAGTCAATTTTATTCATAACAGTATTGTTACGGGACTATAGGAAACTTTCAAGTAAAGATTCCAAGATGAAGTTAACCTGACTTGCCTCACTGATGACAGACCCATTCATCTCCGCCACATTGAATTGGACCATCATGTTGAGAACGAGTTCTCTAACTGATGTCCCCTCTTGCATACGGATATTGAAGATGTGTTTTAGAGCGTCATGCCTGAGTTGTGCAGGCGGTTGTTCGAACATCCCCACAGGGACTCCATGATCTTAGGGCAGCGATCATGGGCTCACGCTTCTTGGCCAGAACTTCAGAAAGGCTTGCTAAAATATATGCTCAGGACTTCTCGTTTGCCCGTGTCTAGTGCTCATATGCCTCTCGAACATTTCAAGTGGCATTTGGAACAGGAATAAGAGGACAATCCTTCATTAGGACAAAATGGAGGTCATCGATGATTAAAATCGTGTTGATTTTGTTTTTCTAGGTTGTATAATTTTCATCCGTTAGTTTGTCGGCGGCAAGCAAATTAAGTGTCACAGTAGTCATTGTTAATAAATCGCTGAAATCATACAAATTATTTATCATTAATCCATTTTGAAAAATCAATCAAACTTAGCAAAATAATCCAATGCACCCTAAGTGACATCCATTTTGCAATGAGGTTTCAGTGATTCAGGATAAAAGTCACCATAGTGTGATCAGGNAAAGAAGATGGGGAATGAAATATCTCAAATCTTTCTCTCTATCTCTATTTTCCTCTTTAATTTGGGAGGAAATGATTACACAAGTCCTTTTGACTTTAGTTATGACATCTTCAAAACCTTTGAAGCTTAAGAATAGTTTGTCATTATAGTCATCGGAAACATAACGATAGCTGTAAAGGTAATATCACCAATCTAAATGTGTCAGATTAAATTATTATAAAAAATACTTTTGAATTTTGTAATGTGTTTTAAAAATGCCTCTGAAGTTTCAAAACTTTAATCTCATCAATATGTTTAAACTTTTCAAGGTATGTAAACTAGCAAGAAGAATAATAGAATCGCCAAGTAGCATTAGAACTGAAATGTTATACATCAGTATTTGAGTTGTGTGTTAATAAGTTTGGGTTAAATACACAAAGGGAAAAACATTGAGAATTTTGTTTCATGAGTGAATTGAGGACAACTAGTGCGAAGGAAAATAAATAAAACATGTCTGTAAGCAGAGTCTGAGCCCTCCCATGTCATAGCTGAGATGACGTGTCGAGTTCCAACACACATCGTCATCTTCCCAACTTCCAGTTGCCGCCAGGAACTAATTCCCTGAAATGAAGAACAAACTTGGTTAGTGGCGCCTGAATCAATTATCCAGGCAGAATCATCATTCTTCACGAAACATGTCTCCAATACAAGTAAATCATATTTACCTTACTTGGTCTTCTTCTTTTCTGCCAAGTATTTGGGAAAATTCCTCTTCCAATGTCACTCGTGGTTGCAATGGAAACAGATTCCCTTTGTAGCCTTGGCCTTCTTGCCCTTTTAGGCAGTAGCTAGTGTGTTAGCTTTCCTTTTTCCACATTTCTTCTTCTTTCACTTTTTGATGTCGAAAGAAGAAGACATAGACTTAGTTCCAAATGGCGATCCTCTGTAAAACTTCTTTAAGGACGAGGTAACATTTGTCTCTCTTTTTTGTTCCTTACTTTTCATCAATGACTGAAAAGTATGAAACTCATTGAGCAAGGTGGTCAGGTTGTAGTCAATTTTATTCATAACAGTATTGTTACGGGACTATAGGAAACTTTCAAGTAAAGATTCCAAGATGAAGTTAACCTGACTTGCCTCACTGATGACAGACCCATTCATCTCCGCCACATTGAATTGGACCATCATGTTGAGAACGAGTTCTCTAACTGATGTCCCCTCTTGCATACGGATATTGAAGATGTGTTTTAGAGCGTCATGCCTGAGTTGTGCAGGCGGTTGTTCGAACATCCCCACAGGGACTCCATGATCTTAGGGCAGCGATCATGGGCTCACGCTTCTTGGCCAGAACTTCAGAAAGGCTTGCTAAAATATATGCTCAGGACTTCTCGTTTGCCCGTGTCTAGTGCTCATATGCCTCTCGAACATTTCAAGTGGCATTTGGAACAGGAATAAGAGGACAATCCTTCATTAGGACAAAATGGAGGTCATCGATGATTAAAATCGTGTTGATTTTGTTTTTCTAGGTTGTATAATTTTCATCCGTTAGTTTGTCGGCGGCAAGCAAATTAAGTGTCACAGTAGTCATTGTTAATAAATCGCTGAAATCATACAAATTATTTATCATTAATCCATTTTGAAAAATCAATCAAACTTAGCAAAATAATCCAATGCACCCTAAGTGACATCCATTTTGCAATGAGGTTTCAGTGATTCAGGATAAAAGTCACCATAGTGTGATCAGGTGCCCCTTCACTTAAATGAGACTATCTCAACCAATAGACAAAACAACTCTTTGTTACTGTAACTATCAGTCATCATTGTTCGGTCAAAAAATTATTAAACTTGCTTAACATTTCTTTTAAGTATAACCCCTTATTTTAGATTCTAGAGTTCCGCCCCACTGAGCCAACCATATTGAAAAACCGACTGGAGCAAAAACTAAAGTAATTCTATCCATTACTGAAGTTAAAGGTAAAAAATCATGCAAATGTCATCTGTAGGGGGGACACAAGCAAAGGCGACTCGAAGCCGAGCATGAAACTTTACTACCAATTAATGAGAGAGAATGGGGGATATATTTGACACACGTCCCGCTCCAACTTATTATAGATACTCTCTCCATTCACCTTGATATTGATCTATACAAACACTATTTGTAGGGAGACACAAGTAAAAGTGCCTCGAGGCTGAGTATAGATCTCACAGTGTGAAAATTTTAGGGAAAAATGTGAAAAGGTAAAATGAAGTATCATATACCTCATTTGACTCCCACTAAGTGCTTTACCTAGGGTTATTTAACTTAGGAAAATTCGGCTAGTGATTTTAAACTAAGTGTTTGTTTAATTTGCCCAAAAGTAACAGTTACTTTGGATGGTTAAACAACTTTTTTTTATTAATGTTTATTAAACACTTTAATAAACCTCAATCAACCATTGCATGCTTGTAACAAATCAATCTAATTCAAAAGTTTTCAAGTAGGGGTGTTACATTTCCATCAACTTAAGTATCCCAGCCTAAACAGAATTAATCTTAGTCAAAAGGTCCTTATAGATACATTTGTTACAAATTTAATCTTTTAAGTAAGAATCAATTTAATCCTATTAAAATGATTAAAAGATTAAATTTAATTTCTAATCTTATTAAAAAAGGGAACTTAGGTCTATATGAATCATATTTTTAAACTATTTTTAAATAAATAATTTTAACCTAAGGTTTGCATGCAATTATGAATTATTAACTTTAATTACTAATTTCATTTAATTATAACTTTTATAAAAATAAATAAATTAAATTAAAATCATTAAATTCCATTTAATTGACATACTTAGTAACTTATAACAATTATAAATTACCTAATGTAATGTCTTCATACAATTCCATTTCATTACTAACTATATATAACAAAATAATGTAATGAAATAATTAATAACATTCATCCATATATGCATGAAACTATATATTATAACACGTATAATATAAATGATGCATGGCAATGTTATTAATGCATGCAAACATATACTATAACACTTATATTATATGATGCATGAGCATGCTATAAAATAAAACGATGCAACCATATATTATAATATTTATAATATAAATTATGCATGAAATTAATTACATAACCTATGGTGGGATTTTATACTATATGACATCCATTATGACATATGTATGAATAAAAATCATACATCAAATGCATAATTAATAAAATAATTAATGGACCAAGATTGGACACTTAAATAATTAATTAAATTAATATAGCACTTATTTAATTTAATTAATTAAAAAAAATAACCATGATAAATTAATAGTCAAGTGGTTCGAAACAAGTGGGGTCTTGAATCGCTCGAACCGAACCACCAACCAACGATCTCTCAGCAACTGTCTCTTAGCAGCGATCTCTTAGTAACAATATCTTAGCAAACGTTGAGAGATCTCTTAATAAACGCTACGCGATCTCTTAGCAAATGTTGAGCGATCTTTTAGCAAACGTTGAGCGATCTCTTAGCAATGATTTCTTCGTCATCGTAGCATTGCTTTATTTTTCTTTCGAATCTCATCGAGAACAACATGAACAACTGAAAACTTTAAGTTACAGACTCGATCACAAATAATTATGCCCAAAACAGGGGCCCTTACAAACCAATTAGTAAATTGAAAGCGATAAATCTAAACTGACCAATCCTGAAAGCATCCAATAATCACAAACCAGCCACATTCATCACATGAATTCACATAATGCAAAAAACCCACCATAACTGTAAAATTAAATCTGAAACCATAAAAATTTGGGATCAAAACCCGACTCTAATACCAATTGAAAGAACCTTTGAAGGTCTTTGAGCGGAAGCGTGGAGATTAGTCCAAAATTTATTTTCACATAATCAAAATTACAAAGTACAAATGTTATGCATAATCATAAATTTACAGCATACAAACAAAAAAAGAAATGAGAGAATTATGGTGAGAGAAAACTTACCCTTGAAGAATCCTTCTTCACGTATTCCCTTTCTCCGAATCTGTCACAAATAAACTCGATCCAAATGGTCACCACCACGAAAAGAGCCTCTTGTATTCTCTAATGGGATAAGAATCACTAAGGAGTTGTCGGCTTTTAGGTTTTTGGAAGAGAGGAAGTGATGGAGAGGAAAAACTATTTTTCTAGAGAAAAACTTCCGTCTCTTTTTGGAGTTGTGTAAGTCTATTGAGCACTACATCCACGCATACACTAAATAGAGAAAAATAGAGGGAAGGGAGTTACAACACCCTTCCAAAACCATTTTTGAAATAAATTAAAATAATTTAATATATGAATATATGATAACTACCTTATTTTATAATATATATTAAACTATATATTATATCTAATATAACACATAACCTATAGTTTAATATTATATCAAATACAATATAACCTATAGTTTTCATTCTCTCAACAATGCATGATATTTAATATAAATCCTATTTATATTAAACTTAATTATATGAATTCAATTCACATAATTAATATTTGAATCAAATTCAAATATTTATTTCCTCTCAAATAATGTATCAAATACATTATATTTATTATACTATATATAATTAAGTAAAATTAATT
>NC_052358.1:58978379-58979680 GCF_009727055.1 Benincasa hispida
TCGTACAATCGAGTAGACCGATTCGTCCTACTCATTATTTGAGAGGAATATTAATATATTTGAATTAATTTTATTAAAGAGTTTAATTACGTTATCAAGGTACTATTGGAGCTTCAATTTACAGGTCCATGAGGTCCTCTCTGTAGCTCAAACAGGGATTAAATGAGAATCATTGTTTGGATTAATTTTGAATATGTTTCAAATTAATTGAGGGAATTAAATTATATGTGATATTGATCGCTGCATTCTTCGCACTATAGATATATTTCTTTGTCCATTGGATATAACCAGTCAACAGTGTGATGACCCTTCACAAATTGCTCGTAAGTACAACCAGGCCAAAAATTACCGTTTTGCCCCTGTAATTACATCTAACTCCTTAAGTACCATGATCCCTCTAATGAACAATAAATCATAGTCCAACTATGACTAAACCCCTCTTGGGTCAGGAGAGGGTGTGGCATTGTTCAAGCCTTGGAATCGGTCCTTAAGAGAGCAATTTATCTACTTACTCCGACATTGGGGAAGGAGTGAATTTCTTCTTGTGTAATTATGTTCCTAGCTCTCCAATCAGACGAATCCCCAAAATGGTGAGCTTATTGAGTCGACTTATGGTCATCCTGGTGAAATGTAAGTCTTTATTATGAGCATTGCTATATAATGAACCTAGTCATTTTGTGGTCTGGTCTTATACAAACTCATTTGTATAGAGTACGCCTGCTTAGATGTCTCCACATGAATGATCAGGATCCGATCATTTGTAGCACTTTACAACAATTATAACATCTACAAAACGGGTCATACTCGTAGTGTCATCAAGATAAGGTATCCATGTTAGGGTTGATGCCCTAAATCTCCTAGGGTCCTGTATTTTGTAAACACTTGTATGAACAAACTCTTTGTGATGTAATAATATGAGATATTTTATTCACTACTGTCTATGAAATATGAGATATTTTAATTGCATTAACCACAAGCTAATAAACTAAGATCCCTAGTTATCGTTGTAACTTAAGCATAATGGTCTGTAGTATATGGATAAAGGAGGGAAATCTTATCCTTATGACGCTACGAGTGAGGCCCGCTTTGTAGGTGTTACAAGTATTGTAAAGTGTTACAAATGGTTTGATCCTAACCATTCATATATTAGACATGCGAGCGGGGATGCTCTATACAAAAGAGTTTGTATAAGACCGAACTACGAAATATTTAGTCTCGTTATATAACGCCATTCATGACAAAGACTTTCATTTCACTAGGATGACTATAGGCAACATGACCTTAATCCTGAGTGAGTTGTG
>NC_052358.1:58979900-58986581 GCF_009727055.1 Benincasa hispida
CATTAGAGAAATCAGTGGTACTTAAGGAGTTAGATGTAACTACAGGGGCAAAACGATAAATTAGCTAGCTGTACTTACGAGCGATTTGTGAAGGGTCATCGTACTGTTGATTGGTTATATCCAATGGACATAATAATATATCTGTAATGCGAAGAGTGCAACTATCAGTCTTTAGTGGAATGTCTGGCAATTAACGGATGGTGGATATCATGATTAAAGAATTTAGTCAGTTATTCACGTACGGTTGGAGCTTCAAGCTATAGGTCCATAAGTTCTATTGGTAGCTCAATGGATTCATGTTAAGAATCAGTTTTTGGGTTAGTTTGAAATGTTCAAAATAACAAGAGAAAATTTGATTATATATGATATAATTAAATTAATTCAATTATATATGGTATAATTGATTTAATGTATTAGATACATTAATTGGAGAAATTAATATAAATATGATTTATATTAAATGCCAAAAAGGAGAAAAAGAGTTGTGGTTTATATATTACATATGATGTGATATTAAAACTATAGGTTATAAATATAATATGATAAATTAGTTATTATATTTATTTATAATAAACAAAATATGAAATAATTGTTGGTGGTTAATTTCTCCTTTAATCGATCAAATGGGAAGTTATTATCAGTTTTAATAACTGAAGGATAAAAATGAAAATTGTTTTCATTTTTCAGAATCGCATCACATTCGATCGGGTAGAGAAAAGCTATATGATAGCTTTTGAGAGGGTAAACGATTAAGCTTCTCATTGCTAGACGATAGCTTCTCATTTGCTATATGATCGAGTATCCAACTCTGTAAGATAGATGTTTCTCATTCTTCCACTTACTCGATCGTTTAGTTCCTCTTTCCCTCTACCAAATCCACACAATGCCTACATCTCCTGGATTCTCACATCGAGAATACCAAGGTAGCCTCTTGGTAGTGTCGAGTTGCTGTTAGAGGGTCGAGGATCGAGTGTTACTCGATTGTGTTCGAGGATCTGATAGTTCGTGATTTTCACTGGTTGCGTTACGTTCGTGCACTTGATCGAGTTTGCTTGGACACTTAACTGGTGTTGATCAAGGGAATACTCGAAGAAAAGTTCTTCAAAGGTATGTCACTCGATTCCCTGTGTATTTAACTTAAAATCATGTTATAATTTACTCGATGATGTATAACTTTTATTATTTGTTTATAAATGCTTTGTTCTTTCACAATGGATTTGGAACGATCTGCTTCCGCTCAACGGTTCTCTTGTTTAAGAGTTTCTTTAATCCAACCTCATCCATCTACTACAGACCATTTAGATTATCACTTAAACATGATCCATCTGTATGTCTCTACATACATGTTTAAGCTACAGATGATACCTTGGATGTTAGTTTATTGGTTTGTGGGTTTAATGCTACTAAATATAAAAAAATATCTCATATTTTATTAAATAAATAAAATCTTTGTACAATACAATTACAAACTATATAACTCTATAAGATTTAGGACATCAGAGAAGGAGTGAATTCCGTCTTGTGTAGCCATGTTCCCAACTCCCCAATCAGACGAATCCCCAAAATGGTAGGCTTGTTGAGTCGACGATCTGACCACTCTCACTCATACAAATCAAAGGATCGCCTTCATAGGTAGAAGTTCATAACTCACTCAAGATTTAGGTCATGTCACCTATGGTCATCCTGGTGAAATGTAAGTCTCTATTATTAATGGAATTATATAATGAGACTATTCATTTCGTGATTCGACCTTATAGAAACCCTTTTATATAGAACACCCCCACTCACATGTCTCCTTATGAATTATTAGAATCAGATCATTTGTAGCACTTTACAATAATTGTAGCATCTACCAAGCGAGTTGTATTCGTAATGTCACCAGGATAAGGTATCCAATCTTATTTACAATCCCTACCTACTACCATTTAGGTTATCACTTAAGCATGATCCTCCTGTATATCTCTACATACATGCTTAAGCTACAGAAAATAACATTGGATGTTAGTTTATTGGTTTTGTTGGTTAATGCTACTAAATGAATAAAATATCTCATAGTTTATTAAATAAATAAATTTGTTTGTACATTACAATTACAAAGTCAAGAGATTTAGGGCATCAACTCCAATAAATATTAGTGATCATCTCTAGGTAATCAACTCTTTTTTCTTCCTGGTAGTTACCCCTTCTTCAAGATTACCAATCATCAAAATATGTATGTTTTGGAAGAATGTTGTGCCTATATATGAAAATAGTATAGTATTCATATAGTTAATAATTAACTTAGACTTTGTTTAATAACTATTCATACCTCTTTGATAATTTTTTCGTGTATAGTTTTTTGTTGATCAAATTCTTAATTTTTGGATCAAACACAGGTTATAATTTGTTTTGAATTATAAGTTTGGCCAGAAAAGGTTTTTAAAGGATGAATAAAGAATGGATAAAACTTAAAAATAAGTTGTCGGTCGAGTATAGAGAAGAAGTATCCCAATTTTTAGATTTGGTGAAGTTTCATGTTAATGATTCCAGACGAACAAGATGCCTATGCAAGAATTATATGAATTCAATGTGGGAGTCATTAGAGTGTATGGAGCGACATCTATTAACACATGAAATATCCCCTCCCCCCACTCCCTCCCCACACATACACACACTGTGAATGGGTATATCATGGAGAGCCAGTCAACATATCTATCTATCAAAGCAAGATAAGAAAAGAAAATGAATTCTAAACTGGACTAAGAAGAATATTTTTTTTCCAACTTCCATAGGGTCCAGAATATTGTTACGAAATAAATTGGATGTAATGCATATTGAAAAAAATATATGCAACAACTTGGTGCACATTGTTAAATATCAAAGAAAAAATGAAGGACACAACAAACATTCGATTAGACCTACAAGATTTGAAGATAAGAAATGACTTACACTTGATACAGGTAGATAATAGATTTGTAAAGCCATATGCAGCGTACACATTAACTAATAGTGAACGAATTTCATTTTGTAAGTATTTGAAACCAGTGAAATTTCCCAATGGATTTGTCTAATATATCACGATGTGTAAATAATAAAGATGGAAAAATATCGGGGTTGAAAATACACGACTGTCATATCTTGCTTCATAGACTATTCCCTATTGATATTCGAACACACCTACCGAAAAACGTGTCCACTTCTATTTTTGAATTATGTGCAAAAACAATACGTGTAAGTGATTTGAACCGACTACAAGCAGATATCATATTCATACTTTGTAAGTTGGAGAAAATATTCTCGTCTGCCTTCTTCGATGTAATGGTACACCTTATTACACATCTAGATGTGTATAAGAGGCAGATATCATATTCATACTTTGTAAGTTGGAGAAAATATTCTCGTCTGCCTTCTTCGATGTAATGGTACACCTTATTGTTCATCTACCATATGAAACCAAAGCAGTGGGTCTGGTTAGTTACATTTGGATGTATCCTATTGAAAGAAGTTTACAAACATTAAAACAATTTGTACGAAACAAACCACATCCTGAGAGGTATATAGTAGAAGCATATGTAATGAATGAATCATGAAACTTTTGTTCACGATATCTAAGTGGTATTGAAACGAGATTCAATAGGGATGAACGAAATGATGATAACAATCTCGATTATGAGATATTTGGTGAATTTGAATTGTTTGGGTAGAGGGTATGACCATTAGAGACGTCAACTTTATGGACACTACCAGCGGAGGAAAAACGTTTCGTACATTGATAAATTCTCAACAATTGTAAAGAAATAACAGATTATCGCAGGTACGTTTCAAACTCTATAATTTTTTAACTTCTAAGATAAGTTATTTGATATAAATTTCTAATGATCAATTCTAGGAAACACTTGAGGTTAATTCGTCATGAATCTCACAGTGCCTCTGAGTTATATATAAGACATTGACACAAATTTTCCAATTCGTTCAAATCTCAAGTATACATAGTATTGGAAGTTGAAAGGTGATTCATTTTTTATAGTCATTTTAAACGTATAGTGAATTATCAGGTTCTATAAGTGCGCGAGAGAGAAGATCTATTTGATGATTTCTTTTCACTTGCAACGGGACCTTCGTCTGATGTGCACTCTTACAATGGATGCATTTTTAATGGGGTATGATTTTACATTGTAGAGCATGATAATCGTCGAGCTACACAAAATAGTGGAGTCATGGTGGCTAGGGAGATCAGTGGTAATATAAGTGTTGATAACAATTTCTACAGTGTCTTAGACGAAGTATTGGATCACCAATATACGAACAACAGATGTGTTTTTTTATTCAAGTGTAAATGGTTTGACACAGATAACAACAAAAGTAATAAGACCCATGTGGATTTAGGATACAAATCAATCAACACATCTCGCTTTTAATATGTTGATGAGCCTTTCATTTTTGTTATCCAAGCACAACAAGTATTTTACCTCAACAACATAAAATATGATAGCAATTGGAAAGTTTTCCAAGTAGTCCAAAATAAACAAATATAGGACGTACGAGAAGTGGAGGATGTTGAAAATGAAACTATGGATCTACTAGAAATTGTCAATGGAGTTTCAGTGGATGAATCCATTAAGGATGTTACTTTGTGCAGAGTTGGCATTGATCCTATAGTTGTAGAACAACCAATTATTCAGCATGTCGATGAAGACTTCATAAATGGTGATGAAGAGCAATTATCACCTCATAATAGTTCAAGTGCGGATGAATAATTTGATTTACATGACGATGATGATCAATCATGTATCTACTCACTTCTCTTTCTTTGTTTACACATATTTAATATTGATTTTATATTGTTTTGTATTTCTTTTCTTTTTGTATAGATATGATGTCAACCCCTAACAGACAAAATGAGGTAGAGGAAGAATTCCAAGAGATGGTGATATATCCTCACACAGGATCTTATGTGGGTGACATTCAGGTTAGTATTCGTTCACATCTTCTGTTGACTGACATATATTCTAAACTCTTTGAATTTTTGTTCTTCAGATAGTAGCTCTTCATCCACACGGAGGGAACGTGGGCACTCGTGAAACACCGAGTTGAAAAATATGTCAAAAAATATGGGAGAATTCCAATCATGATCAAAGAAGAGATAAAAGGCCGATTTGTCAACATTCTGTACGGTTTAGTAATGCGGTTGGTTTGGCCTTTAGATCTTCATTTCAGTACGATGTTGTACTTTTGTTGATGTTCCAAATGAATTTATAAAATTGGCCAAGAATCAATTGTTGGTAAGTTTATAAGTTTGTTCTTTCAGATTGTCATAAACATCATATGCTAATTATTCTTTAATTCTTTTGTAGACTTATTTTGTGCTTGATTTATCAAACCAAGCACTTAATGATTTTGTTGAACATCAAATGCAAAACTCATTCAAAGAATCTAGGGCAGATATGCACAAACATTCTAGGAATTGTAGCAACCCTTAACAAGCTAGTATCAACCCGCCTAACCGACATAAGAATAGATTAGAAGATTGACATTTTTTGTGTGATCATTTTCAAAGAGAAGAATTTCAGGTTTATAATAATTGAGGACGTCTAGCATTTACTTCATTTACTATTATGAAATATATTTTTTTAATTTTTTTTTGTTTGAATGTAGGAAATTTTGGAGATAAGCAGAAGAAATGAGAGAAATTACCGTTCGACCATGTAGGCGGGTCAAAGTTCTTCCTTCAAATCCAATCTGAGCTATAAAAAAAACAAGGCCAAAAAGTGGGACGTGTTGACCTATTTAGAGAAACACATTCTAAAAATGGCAAGTTTGTGAATCAGGGAGCTGAGGATGCACATGTAATCTATTTGTTTTACTTTTATTTTGTTTTTAATTTGTAGGTTCAACCACTCGTACTTACGAAAGTTAATTAATATGTGTAGAAACAAATGTCAGATTTACAATCCAACCCTACTCTAGAAGGTTTCCAACCACTAACAGGAGACGAAATTTGTGAAACGATTTAAGGTAGACGACCTGGTCATGTAAAAGGCTAAGTCAAGGAGGGGTAGCAACTTGTCATCTACTCAAGAAATGCATGATAGTGTTAGATCAACACCATCACGCAGCAGAAGAAATCAGGATCCATAAGCATTCTAATTCATTAATTTTTGCGTAAAAGAAACATGTTAAAAACAGAATATAATGGGTTTCAAGAACATACCTTGGCCGAACCAACGAAATCTTCATTTCCAGCTACAAAATCCTCTGAATCCTTGTGTAAACCACCACAAGATCTTTCCTACCATCCTCTTGGTACTCTAGATTGAGTTGTGGGACTCAAAATAAGCTAGAATCAAAGGGAATATGGAGAAAGCTCACTGAACAGAACTTATTGAAGAACACCTTCTTCATCCGAATGTTTCAGCAAAAATTCAGTCGGTTCACCACTCATTCTTCACTCCAATCTCTTCAATATATTGCGCACTATCATGCAAAGAGATGTGCTGCATGGGATGCAGCTCATGCTTGGAGTAAACCAAGAGAAGAGGTGTGGGTTCCCCGTGAGCAAGTTGAAGATGAACTTGAAAAACCCATTTTTCAAGTTTTGTGTAATTTTTCAATTTCCAAAACTCTATTTTGATTTTAAAATCATATTTTATTTCTAAAATCAAAATTTATTAATTTTACAAATTAATTTTATAATTAATAAAT
>NC_052358.1:58986606-58997521 GCF_009727055.1 Benincasa hispida
AAACTATGATGTAATGCAATATTAGTTTACTCATATAATTAAGTTGATATTTTTTTTTTTAAAACTTTTCATCACCCAAAGTATATTCTAAAATTCACATGTATGTATAAGGGATTTAAAAATTCATATAAAATGAGTTTTTTAAAATTTTTATAAATAATAATGTCACGTCTTAAAAACCAAATGATTGTGTGTTAGATATTATATATTTACTGGATATCAATGATAATAGGTGAATTCATGAGGCTAACAAGTGGAGATCATAATTAATCGAGGAGTACAACAATGTTGTTTCGAACACATGATACCAAACCAACTTCCGAGACCATCTTAAATTACTCAACATTGACCTAAAGAGTTAGGTTTTTAAAGCTTTCTCTATTAACCAAAGTTTAAATTCTTGGGTCAAGAAGTTACTGATGCTAATGTGGCCAAACTCACTTGAAAAAAAAAATGAAAATATTTTTTTCTCTCCTCCAAAGGACACTATTACACAAGCGTCTAAAATTGTCAAGAAATATTGATAAGAATGTGGATTTCGTATGGGATATTTTTTAGAAAAAAAATTATAATTAAGCGAAAATTAATAAAAAGTAATTTAGTAAATTAAGTATTTAAATGTTTAAATAGGGTTAACATGTCTATTGTTTATATTATATTTACATTAATGACTTTTTTTTTTTTTAATGTTTCAGGGATTTTTCGTACAATATAATATGAAAATATCGACTTACTCTTCCAGGATGTAACCGAGGAATAGAATATTGATAATGTCTAGCAACCTATCGGTAAGTACTAGTCTTGTGGATGCGAGACTTATGCGCAGTTCTTGACTGGCTCGTTGAAAGTTATTTTGTATTACAAAACGAGATTATTATTTTTTCTTCAATCTACAAATATAATAATGAATAAACTAATATTTCTTTTTATAATATGTTGGGTTGAAAAAATCAAACTCTGTTATAAACCTCAAATGTTGAATGCACGAGCTGAATAGCAACTTATGCCTAGGTGTCTTTTTCTGTGGTCGGTAAAACTTAAACTTTTCACATTTCTAAAGTTGTTAACGGACTCGAGCAGTGTTTTAAAAAATACCCTCTTGCTAAAATAATCTTTTAAAATGACATCTAACATTTAATAAAATATTTTTAAAGTGTGAAATGTGAAATTTAGTTTTTAATAGTAATTTATATAACTAGTTTCTATAGAATGAATATTTATTTTCTTATCTTATAGTTTGTACTTAAAAAAGAAATTCGAATGTTTTCCCTTGCAATACTTAAATATCTCTGAAAATATAGTAAGTCTTCAGTGCCCCACTTTTTTTATTTTTCTCTTGGACTTTATAATGGAATCAATTAGAATTTAAAAGGCATGGGAGGGTAGGTAATGAAGTAAATTGTTGATAACTGATGCTTACTAAAAGACAGTATATTCCACAATGTTGTCCTGACAATAGAAAAATAATAAATTAACATAGACCACTCAAAAGTTCATGTCGTTTATTTTCCGTCATAATAAACCAATGTAAAGTGTGATTACTTAAAAAAAAAAATAAAAATAATGAAGTGATTCCTTGTCCAAAAGAAACTCATATTAGAATTTTAGGCTAAATATTCAAAATTTATACTCTAAGTTGTATCAATTAAACGTATAAACTAAGAATTTTATGGGATTTAATTCTAATTTTAGGAGCTGTATCAATTTAAATCTCAAACTTAATAATAATTATATTCAATTTTAGCTCTAAAAGTATGTCAGATTTAAATATCTGAAGTCTTCAAACTTGTATGCAACTTTAAACAATTTATTTATGTTTTGTTTGGATACATTATATGAAAAGATTAGAGTTTAACTATGATACATTTACTGAGGTTCAAAGTTATCAGATTGATATTATCAATTATGAAAGTCGGAATTTACAAATTGTACATAATTTACTTAGTTTGGAGGGCTTGTTCAAGTCCGATATAATACTCATAAGTGTAAACTTAAAATTGATATAACTCCTAAAATTAAGGATCGAGATGTCGATTAAACATTGTTTAGATATATATTTAGTAATTAGGTTTAAATGATACTAACCTCTCGAAGTTGGCACTAACTCCTTGATATTTTGTCATAATTTTTTACTTATTAATATCTACATGAAATATTGTAGAATACATGAAAATTACAGGAACTCCCCCGAATTTAAAGTTTTCTTATTGTTTGACCTAAAATTAAATTGATTTCAAAATATCTAAAATTATTTTAACTTAATCTTGAGAATTAATTGTAGTTGAGCCAAGGAATGACTATATTATTGATTCAGTCTTTATATAAAATACTCTTAGAAAATCTACCCTAATGTAAATCAAATTTTTAAAAATAATTTAAATATAAGTAATTAATAATAATACAAACAACTTCAATTAAATGAGAATATTGTTTTGATTTTCTTTTAATATTTTATATACAACATTCCTTCTCACCCATCATTATATTAATAAAAATTATTAACCAAATAAATAAAGCCATTAAAATTCATAAAAACTCTACCTGCGGTAGTTACAATTGAAATCCTCAAAACTTTCATTTATATCAAATTAAGTCCCTAAACTTCTACAAATGTTAAAATATTAGAACTTTCAAACTTGACAATAATTTGTAATACATATTGAAACCCGTAAAATGTTAAAAATTTGAACCCTCAAAACTTATATTAGATGTTATAATTTAATAATTGTGTAAGTCATTGTAAGAATTTGATTTGACCCATTTTAATTGCCCCATAATTAAGTTTAAGGGCTCAATTTTTAAATTAAAATTTAAGGGATATGTAATTGCAACACAACCATAATTTCAGGGGTGATATTTTATATATTTGGTGCTCAAAATAATAACTTGAATAAAAGGGGGATTTGTCAAAAATATTAAAAAAGTAAGGAAAAACTATTTACATCAAATGAATAGCAAAATTTTGATATCATTTGATAAAGAACCGATTAGAAGTCTATTGGTGTCTATCAATGATAGAACGAATAGAAGTCTATCGGTGTTCTTTTTTTCCTATTTCTATAAAATAGTTGACATTTATTTCATCTTTAAAATTTCTTTAACAAAAATAGGTATTTATCATACTTTTTAATCAAATAATTTCTCAAAATAGAAAATACATTTCTTTTTGATAATTGACAATTTAAAAATACCTTTTTAGAACCTAAACTCATATTAACTCCAATCACATTTTTTAATACATGAAATTATTTCTAAAAGTTTGGAACTTGTTTGATTATATGAAAATCAATTTCACAAAATCAATTATATTAAATATCCAACTGTAATCCTACCTCAAACCATTGAATTTTTTAATTAAAAAAATGTAGTTATTTTGATATTTATTATTAAAATATTTATAATTTTATTGAACATTTCCCGAAGAAACGAAAATCAATAAATATTAAAATATAAAAAGGGATTAATGTTGAAAATAAATATTTATTTAAAGAAACGTTGGGGGAAGGGAGATTGATGGGACAGATCTCAGCTGTGCGCTTCAAACAGCTCACACCAAATATCTTGAAAAGGTTCGAAATTTTTGCAAAACGATGGCACCACCAGTCGCATCGCATTCATTTCTCTATTTTATTAAAATTAATTAAAAATTTATTGGTCTATGACAGTGTCACGTGAACAAATCTATTTATTATTTATTATTTTTTTTTACACTTTTTCTATTACCTAAGAAAACATCCTATCACAACCACACCAAATACTCTCAAATACGACAAAATCTCATTAATGGTTAGAAAAAAATATCATAGATATAATAGAGTGAGTGATTATCTTCAATGGTATAATTCTTTCTAGAATGATTTTAAAGGATTTATACACATAATAGGCAATATCATACCATTCTAGAGATGTATGAAAATTTTCTGTCTTATCACTTTTATCAATCAGGAATAAGGTGAAATATGCTATTTGAAAAACAATCTTTTTTGGTCAAAGAAACAATTTTAAAAGAAAGTCAAAGCTAGCATGGACATATTTGATATTCTTTTTAGGATATGGCAAAAATTAGTATATTAAACCGATATGACAAAAGATTAGTTAGTTTAATTGAATTCCCCACAAATAAGAATGTGATAAATAAGGACACCTATCTAGGCAAGCGAGGGCTCCTTTTTACAAAGTAGGTTAATCACCTTCCAGCGCAGCATTCAACTCCACTCTCAATCGACGGATTGGACCTAGGCCTATTCCCTTTGAACAATTAAAAGACCCTTCAAAACGGCTTTAACTTCAGCATATTAACGCCCCACCCCTCCCTCGAAAATTACATCCTCCCAGAATCACCCACAACCTTTATGATCTAATTTACCTCCCAATCAGTCGTAACCATGCTAACTTATCTTAGACCAGACCACATCCATCATTCAACTTTCAGCAAACCGAACTTGGAAAAGACCAATAACTCTTTAAGTGCGGAAGAGGGAGAAAGAGCTAGAAAATAGAGATTAATGTACCTCAGACGATTGATTAGGTCGGAACAGTAAACCTTAATAAGATCTTTAGAGAGACATATTAGGCACTCCATGCTTAAAAAAAAATCTCATTCTCAAGTTTCATAACTAAAAAAAAAAAAAAAATCAACACATAATTCAATCAATTGCCTACGAACAATGTGATCTAAGGCAATGCCAATAATCCAATGGAGACCACTTATCCTTGCCAATGCCAAAATTTAATCAGCGAGATAGATACTCTAAATTTTTGTAGAAAACACACACTTCCACATAATGTGCGTATGTTGACTCCACTACAAGAATGGAGCCCTTTCCCGACGCTTGGAATCGTCGAGAAAATGGTAGAAAACACATACGGGAGATCATCTCCGCAGGATTAAGTAGTCGTCGGGAGTTGAGTCGAGATATACTCGTCGGATGAGATCATCTCCCAACACGCATATACATACCGTTGGGGTTAACGTGTACTATCTGTCGGAGTTATCAATAACTTCCCGATGCCATGTGTTTACGTCAGGGAGTTATCTACTCTCGACGGTATGTATATGTGCATCGGGAGTTTTGATTCAAAAAACCAATTCCTGAGATCAAACTCCCGAAGATTACCTACGTGTCGAGAGATAGTGGAACTCCCGACGCCCTCGTCGAGAAATCGAACTCTTACCTTTTTTGTGTTTTTTTGTTTTTAATTTTGGTCTGATATTTAGAATAGTCTAAATAAACTAATAGTTATAAAAATAATATTAAGCAAATAAAATGTATTCAATATAAATAAATAAACATCTCCAAGCAAATCAAATGTATTCACATAAACAAACAATATAACATCTCCAAGCAAATTAAACATATTCACAAAAAAGTAAGAAAAGTTAGTAAAGATAATCTACAAAACAAATGTCTTGACGAATACATAGAAAAAAGTTCGATGACATCTCTACCATCTCCAAACAACATTTTCAAAACAGTAGTTTACCTACAATTACATTTAGAGGATATTATTATATATATCAACGTTAAATATAAGAAGAGTTATAAAAACATAGTGAGTGAATACAAAAAAGGTCATGTCAAACAAAGTCCAAAGAGAAACTTAGAATCTAAGAGGGAAGTTAATAAGATGTTAAATTGATACATCGATCTGCCTCCTTGCTTTTAAATGATCTAAGGTATATAAGAAATATCTCCCCATGACCAACTATATGATCTTCAAAGTCACCACCTAAAATAAATCGCCAAAGAAAGATACAAATCTTCGACAAAGTACTTATTGCTTCCAAGCAAAAAAGCGTGAGTAACAGGAACTACAATAAAACATACAATAACAGACTAGATAGCCAAATCTTCCTAAAGAACATGTCTGCATAAAGAGCTAATTTAAGAGAGTTCAACAACAATGGTTCAACTACAAGTAACAACAATCAAGCCACAACATATCGATGATTTCAATTCAATTATGACAATAAACATAATAAAAAGCTAAAACTCCAACTATATACAACCTCCCCCACACCCACACCACACAAACAAAAAATACAATGCAAATTATCAAATTACACATGATACCATCTTTTTTAATGAGCCATAGCTGAACGTAAATAAAGTATGAGCACCAAGTCTGACATTTTTTGGCTAGAATGAAAATGAAAGAATAAAAACAAAACATTCACATAAAGTTTCAATAAACATTTGGATGATCAATCGACCTCATACAACATTCAAACTTCATTCTCGATCCACAAACACACAAAAACTTTACAAAACACATGAAAATCCAATTGTTGACTACCATAATTACATGGTAGCCAACAATTCATTATTCATAAAGCACAAAACACATGAAAATCTAGTAAAGACCAACTAAATTTTGCTACCATAACTGTAAAGGATATAACATATTAGACAAATTAATAATAAAAAGTAATCATACCTAATTGATGACCCTTCTCTCTGTGATCGTATCAATATCTTCAATCATTTTTTCATTTCTTTCATTTGTCTTGCCAGATCCCCTCTCATTTGTTTTTAACGTCTTCAAGTTCCTTATATTCAATTGAGACTGCTCAACACTGGTGTTAGTTCCCTCACCTCCCTATCTGTTGGGTTTTATGTCCTAAAACTCGTGGTATGTAAACAATGGAGCTTACTTACTGATTAATTCAATAAAGGTGTTATTGAATAGATCTATTGCTTGAATAGAAATCCAATAACCTAAAAGTCCCTTGACTATTGCATGAGTACTTGAACTTTATGTGGAGACATAAATGTGGATCAGGTTTGAGTAAATAGTCAAAATGGTCTATAGTACAATAGATATAGGTTGAGTACCTTATTTTAGTAACACTATTGGATGCGACCTGCTCTGTAGTTTTGTACAAGGAGTTGTATAAGTGCTACAAACGAAGTGACACTAATTTGTTCATGTTGGACATGAGAAGTGGGGGTGTCCTTGTGCCAAAAGAGTTTGTACAAGATCAGAGACCCGAAATGAGTTCACTCTTACATATATAACGCTGTTTACTATTTTAAGACTGAATCATTTCAAATCAATGACCTAGGTAACTTGACCTTAATCCTAAGCTAACTATGACTCTTTGATATTATCTGGATTGCCCTTTAGATTTGCATAGTGAGGGTTGGCTTAAACAACGCCGGCTCAATATGCATTTCCATTTTAGGAAGTAAGACTGGATAGATAGTTGGGATATTAGGGTGCAAGAGGGAATTCACTTCTCCCGCTTTAAGGATAAGTAGAGAGGTTGTTCCCTTAAGTGCTAATTCTGAGGCTTGAACAAAGGATCCCACCCTCTCATTTGGCATGAAAGGGACTCGATTTTGTGATTGGATCACAAAACAATCGTTCATTAGGGGATCAGTGGGGGACTTAAGGAACAAGAGGTAATTTCGGGTGGTAAAACAGAGATTTGACCAGCCGTTATTATGAACAACTTGTGAAGGATTAACTTAATTAATCGTGAATTATATTTGAGTGGACATAATATATCTACAGTGAGAAAGTTTCAACTTATGGGCTTTAGTGGAGTGACCAATCAGTTAACGGATGGGGTTTAGATCGGTCTAATGAGTTTAGCCGATTTAAATCTGGATCATTGGACCCATGATCTGTAGGTCCACGAGTTCCCCCTACTAGCTCGAAAATAGGATTAGCTCTAGAGTAGTGTGATAAGTTAAATTTTGAAACGTTCAAATTTAGAATCAAATGGAATTGGGGAAAATTATATTTAATATGATTTAAATATATGAAGATGAATTTGTGTAAAAAATTAATTTAATATTGGATATTAAATTAATTATAATTATTTTTAAATTATTTAAATAATTAATCCTTAAAGCGGGTAGGAGTGAATTCCCTCTTGCACCCTATATCCCCAACTATCTATCCAGTCTTACTCCTAAAATGGAAATCATATTGAGCCGGCGTTGTTAAGCCAACCCTCACCTATGCAAATCTAAGGGCAATCCCAGATAAACAAGAGTTCATAGTTAGCTTAGGATTAAGGTCAAGTTACCTAGGTCATTGATTTGAAATGATCAGTCTTAAATAGTAAACAGCGTTATAAAGTAAGAGTGACTCATTTCGTGGTCTGATCTTGTACAAACTCTTTTGCACAAGGACACCCCCACTTCTCATGTCCAACATGAACAAATTAGGATCACTTCGTTTGTAGCACTTTACAACTCCTTGTAACAACTACAGAGCAGGTCGCATCCAATAGTGTTACTAAAATAAGGTACTCAACCTTATCTATGTACTATAGACCATTTTGACTATTTACTCAAACCTGATCCACCTTTATGTCTCCACATAAAGTTCAAGTACTCATCCAATAGTCAAGGGACTTTTAGGTTTATTGGATTTCTATTCAAGCAATAGATCTATTCAATAACACCTTTATTGAATTATCAGAATAAGCTCCATTGTTTACATACCACGAGTTTTAGGACATAAAACCCAACAGATAGGGAGGTGAGGGAACTAACAACCAGTGTTGAGCAGTCTCAATTGAATATTAAGGAACTTGAAGACGTTAAAAAACAAATGAGAGAGGATCATGCAAGACAAATGAAAGAAATGAAAAAAATGATTGAAGATATGATACGATCACAGAGAGAAGGGTCATCAAATTAGGTATGATTACTTTATTATTAATTGTCTAATATGTTATTATCCTACAGTTATGGTAGCAAAATAGTTGTGTCTTACTAGATTTTCATGTGTTTTGTGCTTTATGATAATGAATTGTTGGCTACCATGTAATTATGGTAGTCAAACAAATGGATTTTCATGTGTTTTGTAAAGTTTTTGTGTGTTTGTGGATCTAGAATGAAGTTTGAATGTTGTATGAGGTAGATTGATCATCCATATGTTTATTGAAACTTTATGTGAATGTTTTGTTTTATATTCTTCATTTTCATTCTAGCAAAAAATGTCAGACTTGGTGCTCATACTTTATTTACGTTCAGCTTGGCTCATAAAAAGATGGTATCATGTGTAATTTGATAATTGCATTNATTTAATAATAATTGATTTTGTGAAATTGATTTTCATATAATCAAACAAGTTCCAAACTTTTAGAAATAATTTTCATGTATTAAAAAATGTGATTTTGAGTTAATAGGTTTGGTTCTAAAAGTAATTTTTAAATTGTCAAATTATCAAAAAGAAATGTATTTTCTATTTTGAGAAATTATTTGATTAAAAAAGTATGATAAATACCTATTTTTGTTAAAGAAAATTTTTAAAGATGAAAATAAATGTCAAACTATTTATAGAAATAGAAAAAAAGAACACCGATAGACTTCTATTCGTTCTATCATTGATAGACACCAATAGACTTCTATCGGTCTTTATCAAATGATATCAAAATTTTGCTATTTTGTGTAAATAGTTTTCCTTACTTTTTTAATTTTTGAAAATCCCCCTTTTATTAATTTATTTTTGGACAAATTATAAAAATCACCCCTGAAATATGGTTGTAGTTGCAATTACACCCTTAAATTTTTAATTTTAAAAATTGAGCCCTTAAACTTATATGGGCATTAAAATTGGGTCAAATCAAATCTTCAAACTTACACAATTATATAAATTATAACATCTATATAAGTTTGAGGGTTCAAATTTTTAACATTTACGGGTTCAATTTATACAATTATTGTAAGTTTGAAAGTCTAATTTTAACATTTGTAGAAGTTTAGGGACTTAATTTGTATAAATGAAAGTTTGAGAATTTAATTGTAACTACCAGGTGGTTTTTATAATTTACGCTTTATTTTTTGGTTAAATTTTTATATATATGATGGGTGAGAAGAATGTGTATATAAAATATCTAAAAGAAAATTCAAAACATATATCTCATTTAATTGAGTTGTTTGTATTATTATAATTACTTAATTATAATTATTTTAAAAATTTGTTTTGACGATTAGGTAATTTTCTAAGAGTATTTTAATAAAACTGAATTATATAGTCATTCTTGGCTCAATCAATTATTCCAAGATAAGTTAAAATAATTTTAGATATTCTTGAAATCAATTTAATTTTAGGTCAAACATAAGAAAAACTTTAAATTCGGGGGAGTTCTGTAATTTCATTATTCTCAATATCTTCATGTAGATATTAAAAAAAAAATTATGACAAATATCAATTTATATCTATAAACTTCGAGAGTTGTATCAATTTAAACCTTAAACTAAGAATTTTATCAATTTAGACTCTAAATTTTAGGAGTTATATCAATTTTAAGTTTAACTTTATGAGTTATATCGACTTAAACCTCAAACTAATAATTGTATCAATTTAAATTCCGAACTTTCATAATTGTATCAATTGAAACTTTGAACCTTCATAAATGTATCAATTTAAACTCTAATCTTTTCATAAATGTATCCAAACAAAACATAATAAAATGTTTAAGTTGATACAATTATGAAGATTCAGGGTTTAAACTGACATACTTTTAGAGTCTAAATTGATATAATTATTATTAGTTTGAGATTTAAATTGATACAGCTCCTAAAATTTAGAATTTAAATCAATAAAATTCTTAGTTTATAGTTTAAATTGATACAACTAGAGTATAAATTGATATTTGCCTAAAATTTTAATATGAGTTCTTTTTGACAAGGAATCACTTCAATTTTTTTTTTTTTTTTTTAATAATCACATTTACATTGTTTATTGAAGGAAAAAAAACGTCATGAACTTTTGAGTGGTCTGTTATTTATTTATTTATTTATTGTCAGGACAACATGTGGATTACTGTCTTTAGTAGCATCATTTATCAACAATTTCTTCATACCTACCCCTCCCTGCCTTTAAATTCTAATTGATTCATTTATAAAGTCAAGAGAAAAAAAAAAAAGTGGGGCACTGAAGCTTACTATAT
>NC_052358.1:58998347-59009349 GCF_009727055.1 Benincasa hispida
ATATTTCAGTAGAATATTTAGTATTCCAGGAAAACATTGAATTATCTTTTTTAATACAACTATAAGATGAAAATTAAATATTCATTCTATAGAAAATAAAGTTATATAAATTACTATTAAACTAAATCACTTTCACATCTTAAAAATATTTTATAAATGTAGATGTCAATTTAAAGAATTATTTTACAAGACGTATATCTCTCTCTTTTAATAAATTTCAACTAATATTAAGGTATGTTTGGATTGACTAGAGAAAAAAAAATATTTTTAAAAATATTTATTTTTATTTCAATTCTTTTGATTAAAAAAAAAAATTAAAATAAACTTTGAAAGTGTTTCAAAAGCTACTTTGACTCGTTACCAAACACTACATTTTTTTTTTCAAAATGACTTATTTTCAAAATTAAATCCTTAAAAAGTTAAACCAAACATACCTTTAATATTTTATGTTATCTTAATTATTTAATATAAAATTTTATTACTTATTATTAATATTATAGTTAATTTACATTAATATTGGGATCTTTTTAAATATGAAAAATATTTACATTTTATAGCAAAAAGTTTCAAAAGTGTTTACTTTTTGAAACTTTTTGTTATAAAGTATAAATATTTTTTAGAATTTTTTATTTATAAGAATTTTTCTTAATATTTAATTATATGTAGTAATTAAAATAAATAATTTAATTGTGTTTAATTGATATTTAACGTAAAATATTAATTTATTTTTTCTTTGAGTAATTAAATAATCAATTAATCTAACGATATATTAAATAATACTAAATTTAATTTGTGATTGCATTTTTCTTTTACTTTTAGTTAAGTCATTATTTAATTTTAATTTTTATATATATAATTGGTAGAAACAAAGACAAATATTTAATTCCACACATTACTTATCATACATATCCAAACACATAGATTAGTTATCTTGGACATTTAAAATCAAAACATTTAAAACTCGAGCATTTAATATCCATATATATGAAACAATATAAACAATCCGAATGAGTTGTTAGGAGCAATTGAAAAAAAATGTAAATTTGTAAATTTAGTGATGGTTTTTTGAAATGAGTAAGTATATGAATAAATTATTAATATTTATGATTTTATTGTTTTCTAACCGACTTATCAATAGATATACCATGTATTTCATATATCAGTAAACCGATATACAATTAATATGCGAGATATAAAATATATAAGAGATGCAACTTTGATATGCCAAATTTATTAGTCAATGTGTGATTGACTTGTTGGTATCAGTCGATTTTAATTTGAATTCTTATTCATTTCTTTCAATGTATTATTGTACTCTAGTACGTTGCTATCTATTTATAATGATTCATATTAATAAAAAATCAAAATTTATTATAGTTAAATTAATCTTCTTGGTAGTATTGTAGAGGTAGATGAGTAACGATTGCCTCCAACTGCTAAACATAAAATGTGAGGGCCTCGAAAACACATGAAAATTTCACTATTGGTGAATTGACAAACGCTCAAATGTGCTAAAATCACTGTGAATTATCTCATTAATATATCAATGGTATATCAACATCCATTCCAAGCTTATTTAAAATATAACATTTGAAAGTCTAGAAAAGGCAAAAGAGAGCAAAAAAAAAAATAAAAAAAAAAAAAAAATAATAATGAATGTAGTGGGGACACACAAATAAATGAAAGTCTAGAAAAGGCAAAAGAGAAAACAAAAATGTACTTAAAATTTTTGGAAGACAAGTTGGAATAATTGAAAACTAATCTATTAATATAAATCATATTTCCACATTCACCACGTGATATGATATCTCTTATTTTAAACCTTTTGTATCATCATCAATTAGTGATAAATATCTATCCGTTTCTATCTAAAACTTTTATTAACTCCCATTAAAAAAGATTAAAATTTTATTATTTTATGTAAATAGTTTTTCTTATTTTTCTATTTTTTTAAAATCTCCCTTTTAAATTTTGGAATATACTTTTTAAAATTCATTTAAGATGGATTTTTTTTTTGAGTTTAAGATCAAATAAACACAAAATTAAAGTAATAATGAAATTAGTATAAAACAAGAAGGGAAGAATAGCAGTGAACCATACCCAGTGGTGGAGGAGCCTCATAATTTTTAAGCGGGAACTGTAGAGATGAAGTTTCCAAAATTGGGCATATGCTTCTTCATTTTGTTTTCCGCCGTGTCGGAAGCCGCCAGAATCCAACTGCCCGGCATTCCCTCGTCGGAAAGTCGCTTCGGCCTTTTCATTTTCGGTGATTCCTATGTCGACGCCGGCAACAACAACTACATCAACACCACCAGTGACTTTCAGGCCAACTTCCCGCCGTACGGTGAAAGCTTCTTCCAGATCCCGACCGGCAGGTTTACCGACGGCCGTAACATTCCCGATTTCTTAGGTCATTATCATTTCTTTCCGTTATTATTTCTTCCTTCACTTCAAGAAACCCAAGTTTGAAAAAATTGTTCAAAATGGTGTTGGAGCTCCTTTGACTGTTAGTTGATTTAACCTAGCCGTTAGATTGCTGAAGATATTTCTTCTTGTCCTACTTAAATCTTGGTGCTTGAACTGCCCTGGTTAATGCTCTGATGAATGAGTAACATAATTTTTGTTCCTTATTAAGAGGAAAGGGGAAGGGGAAAAGAGAATGAGACTTAGCTATAGTCATTTCATTATGAATTAGACTCAACTCTAATTGAAATGTTTTTTTTCCTTAACTTTGAACTTCTATATTATGATCTGTGTTCACAAGGATTGAAGATTATCTTGATTAATGAAGGTGCGCGTAAGCTGATGTGGGTACTCATACATACCAAAAAAAGAAAAGAGTATTAAGGGTAGATTTTGGGGTAGGATTTTGTGCTGAAATTAATGTTATTCTGAATGTTTATATTGAACAAATAACTTCAAGATTGTTGGTAACTAAAGGAACAGAACTTTAAGACTAAACTTATATTTTGTACTATTTTAGTTCCGATTCTAGTTAGCTACAGGGAATGTCATTGCTACAGTATTATCCTTTGAACTTGAAATTGATTAGGCTAAGGGATGTTAGAGAAGTACTATTCGATAGAGTATTAATTAGAGTTGAAAAACGTTGATATAATATTAAATTTGTCATAGTAACCCATTAACTTAAGTTTTTATGTCAATTGGTCCTGAACTCTTCATCGTTCCATGTTTCCAGACAGATCTAGAATGAAAAATGGATAAAACATTATGTAGAAAGGAGAAAATTGGTTTTCTAGTATCCAAAGTTTCACGAAATGTTTCTGACAAATGAAAATCGACTTGAACAAAAAACAGAAATGTTATTAAACGATCCTTTGGTCCAAGTCTGTAATGTTTTATCACTAGGCTTATTATTAAGTAATGTTAATGCAGGTGAGTATGCAAACTTGCCTTTGCTTCCACCATATTTGGATCCTCACAATAATCTCTATGAGCATGGAGTCAATTTTGCATCTGGTGGAGGTGGAGCTTTAGCTCTGAGTCATCAAGACCAGGTTCCAATCAAATCAATCAAACCAATTTCTTTTCCCTTTTTTTTTCTCTGCTGATTTGAAGGTATTTGTTTTTTTTTTCAGGCCATTGGGCTTCAAACTCAGCTGAAATTTTTCAAAAATGTGGAGAAATCGTTAAGAAAGAAGTTGGGATATGCAAGATCTAAAACTTTCCTCTCTAACTCTGTTTTTCTTTTCAATTTTGGAGGAAATGATTACCTAAATCCTTTCGACATTAGCTATGACATCTTCAAAACCATTGAAGCTCAAGAACATTACGTGAATATGGTGATCGGAAATATAACGATAGCAGTCAAGGTAATATTGCGCATCTAAATATGTTAATAAACAATAATTTAGATCTGTTTGATAACCAAATTGTTTTCAGTTTTACGTTTTTGAAATTTATGTTTTTCTTTAATATGATTTTTACATTTAGCTTGAATTCTTTGTCAAATTCTAAAAGTAAAAACAAGTTCTTTAAGAGCGGCTTCTTTTTTTAGTTTTCAAATTTTAGCTTATGAGTTGTTGAAAACATTGGCAAACAATAGATAACTAAAGAAAAACATAAATTTCTTTGTTTAGATTAAGAAATAAATTATAATTGTTAGTAAGGTTTGGATTTTATATGTGATAGGAAGTATACAAATATGGAGGAAGGAAATTTGGGTTTTTGGCAGTGCCTCCTTTAGGGTATATGCCAAGTTCAAGATTGAAAAAAAGTGCTCAATTTTTCGAAGAGGCTTCTTCAATAGCAAGGATTCACAACAAGCTGCTCCCCATTGCCCTTCAGAAACTTTCCAAACAACTCAAAGGATTCAAATACACTTTTGCGGATGTTCACACTTTGCTTCTACAAAGAATACTAAACCCTACAAAATACGGTAATAAACTGTACTCTACACCTATTTTTCATTATTTCTTGCTTTAAATCCGATTTCGGTTGTTATACTTTTTAGCTTTAGTTCATATTAGGGCATGTTTGAGAGTGATTCTAAAATGATTATAATTACTTTTGTCATTTTTAAAATCACTGTGAAATTTGCTTTTAAAAATGTAAAATTAAATATTAAATTTATTTCATGTGATTAAACACGTGTTTTAGAGTGATTTTGAAAAGTAATCTTAACAATCTCAAAATCACTCTAAAACATTCACTTAGTCTTTATATTTTTAAAATGTCTGTTCTGGTCCCATTAAGTTTAAGTTTTGTTCTTTTACGTTTTTGTGTACATTCAAAAATGCCCTTTAGTCCTTTAATTTTACAAAGTTGACTAATTTGGTCCTTATTCCCAAAATTTTAAAAAGAGAAAAACTTGGGTGCGCTCTATTGGATGTGCACCTATCTTGGTACATCCCAAGTATAGTCTAAAAAAATACTGTCATGTGGCAGTTTTTATTTTTAAACAATTAATTATTATTTTTTATTAAATTTTATTTTTTTGTGTGGTAAAGAAGTGGAGAGTATATGAGTTAGGTACAGTCTAGGCTATACCTAATCGTTGCTCTTTTAAAAACTTTTTACCATTTCGTTATGTCTATATTTCAAGAAACTTAAAATGCAATGTTTGTACTAAAATTATGATGGTAAAAATAATTAAGGGATTAGAAGTGTCACTTTCAAAAATGTTGAAATTAAAATAGATATTTTAATAATATAGTGACTTAGATGAGCCAAAATTAATAGTATACAGTATTTAAACCTTATTTCTTTAACATCACATTGAAAGGAACTTGATTTTGACGAACATTTTTATTCTCGAGGAGGACTAGTTAAAGATGCGTTTATTTTTTTTAGATGCCCCTTGAAAATTTGATATTTAGGGTTAGATTATTATTGGCACATTGTTTGAAAATATGAAAGAAAGTTTGTAACACTTGAAAAGTTATGATATTTGTGTGGATGAAGGTTTCAAGATAGTGGACACAGCTTGCTGTGGGAGTGACGAATTCAGAGGTGTTTATAATTGTGGAAGAAAGTTTGGAGATCTCCCCTATACACATTGCGAGAATCTTGAAGATCATATGTTCTTTGATTCCTTTCATCCTACTCAAAAAGTTTTCAAGCAACTTGCAGAAGAGTTTTGGAGTGGAGATGCTGAAATTGTTAAGCCTTTGAACTTCAAACAACTCTTTCAATATGACTCAAATTTGGCTTCTTATTGAGATTCTTAGGAGGATATGCCCTTTTTTCCCCCAATCATCTAGGGCGTTTGACTTCATTGTTATACTTATGGATTTTGAGATCGAGAAATCTTGGAATCTATATGTTTAGGCATCTCGAAATGTTTCTTTCTAATCTCAAGTGGCAACATTTTAATATCGTTGGCTATCGAAACTCGTGTTTGAATAAATGCTAGCTAGTTTGTTGAATCAATCTTTTTATTTAGAAAATTTTAACTTTTTTATATGCAATGCAAAAATGTGCAATCCAAAACATCTTACGTCCAATGTCATTGAAAAATAAGTGAGGAATACTTTTCGTGGCATTTTTTTGGACATGTAGGAAAGGAGATGTTATTAAAAGTCTTGGATTTTTTGTGACTTTTTTTTTATTTGGTGGCATAAATGGTTATGAAAAACAGTCTTAGACAAATGCTATGCTATACCATGCAATTGTAAATGTTGCAAAAAAAAAAAAAAATGTTATATCACATAATATTCATAGCATTTTGAAAATGTAATTAATTACCTTCCACATTGCGTTACGTAGAATTCAAATTTCAAAGGTATAATTGTAACATTTTGAAATCAAGGGATAGAATTCAAATCAAACTCAAAATTTGAAAATTAAGAGAGTGTTTGAGGAACTAAGTTGAGTTATGAAATCTAGAATTTATATAATAGAGTTATAAAATTTGTGTTTGAGGTGCAAGGTATAAGATAAACTTTCTCGATAAATATAAAAACTTCAATAATATTTATTATTGAAGTTTTCCTATTTAATACCAACTTATAAAGTTGATCGGTCAAATTCGACCTAAAAATGAAACATTTTAAAATCTAAAATTTAAATAAAAAGTATATTGTAAGGACATAAAGATATATAATATTTTTTCTAATAATAATAAAGAGCAAGGATATGGACAAGCCTGGTTTCACATGTGAGATCTTAAAGGGGTCCACTGAATTTGAATAATTTAATAATAACAAGTGGATAAGAATGAATGATGGATACAGTGTAAAGTTAAAGATCTCAAAAGGGTATTGGTGTTCTCACAACAAAATGAAGATCTCAAAATTTCACATCTGTTTATGTGTGTTGTTGTTGAGTAGTGCTGAACAAAAGACATTGGTGTTCTCACAACAACAAAATGTGGGACTTTTCATATTTGGTGATTCAATTTTGGATGCCGGAAACAACAATTTCATCAACACAACCACCAAATTTCAGGCCAATTTCCCCCCCTATGGCCTCACTTTCTTCCACAACCCCACCGGCAGGTTTTCCGACGGACGTCTCATACCCGATTTCGTAGGTACTTTTATACATATTCTCTCTTCGTTTGGTAACTATTTCTTTTTTTTTTCTTTACAATTTTCCCCAAATTTTTTTAGGGTAATTTTCACTCTCTTGAAAAAGATCAAGTTTTAACTCAACTTATATAATGTAGAGGTATCCACAAATCTAGAGAGTGTTTGTGAGATATCTTAGTCCTTTAGTTTCGAGGTTTCTGAGTTTTCAAAATTTGATTTATTACCTACATTCTAGAATGCAGAAACTCGGGACTATACATACATATTATTCGAAAGTCATTTTTCATTTTGTTTTTAGTTTTTAAAACTTTAGCTTAGATTTTGAAAACATTTTTAAAATGTAGGTAACAAAAAAAAAAGAGTAGGTAGATGACATTTGTAAGCTTAATATTTAAAAGAATAAACAAAAATTAAAGAGGTTACAAAAATACCCTAATTAATTCTTGAGTCCAAGTTTTAAAAACTAAGATAGTTTCGGCTACAGTGAGCTAAGATCAATCGTAATTGACATAGTCTTCTTCTTTAAAGGTTGAAGGTTCGATCCCTACCCTTGCAATTGTACTAAAACAAAAAATTGTTTTTGTTATTAGAATTTATCTAGAGTTTAAGTGTCTTCATAATTGCAAAATTGGGAGGAAACAACCATAAATTTTAAAAATAAAAAACAATCATTACCAAGCAAGATTTGAGCTAAATGTTTTTATTTATTTATTCATTTAGCGGATGAATTTGCAAGAATGCTAGTTTCTGTGGTGAATTTGTAAGAATTTTGTTCTAGAGATGAAAATAAAAATTATGGTTTTCTCTTCTGTTCTTCAAACCATATTGAAAGGGAATTTTGTATGTTGCAGCTGAGTATGCAAAGCTGCCTCTGATTCGGCCATACTTAGATCCTCACAACAATCTCTACATCCATGGTGTCAACTTTGCTTCTGGTGGAAGTGGTGCTTTACTTGAAAGTCATCAAGGCTCGGTTTGAATTCATTCATCAAACTTTTTTATATATGTTCTTTTTTTCAATTTAGTCCTTCATGTATTTACATTTTTCTATTCAATCCCTTGATATTTGTATTAAGGAGAACGACCCTTCAAATATTTTCATAATTGTACGATGTTATCCCCTTTGAACATAAACCCTCAAGGCTTTACTTTTGGTTCACCTAAGATATCTCAGAAGTCATATTATTGGAGATAGTTATCCCTACTTATATATACCATAGATCTTCTTATCTAGCCAATGTGGAACTTTGGTTGCACTCCGATAATTTTTACCAATTTCTTAGAAATTTCGAAGAGGAATAAACAATTTTTTTTTTTTCTCTTAGACGACGTTTGTTGTCAAAATTTAAACAGGAATCTGACCTTCACGAGACATCAATGATAAATTTGTTGACCTGTAAAAGAAGGAAATTTACTTACTTTTTGGTGCTCGTCACATACACTCTGATACTTAAATAAGACTACGAAAGAGTGCAAAATCTTTAGGATTTGAGAGTGAGATTCACTTACTACTCCGGTACGTTCATGATCTATGTATAGGGGTAGATGATCAAAGTCATCTAAAATATGTTTCGAAGCTAAATCGGGATAATTCGTCACTTAAACAAATCGGGTCATGCACAGGGTATGCCCCCATGTGGTATTTTGGTAGGCTTGGCCTCGGTCGAGCATGTCAATTTGGGCTATCTTTATGAACTCAAGCATATATTTAGCATCTTTCCATTTTGTTTTGTCTTCTCTGGTGCATTGAATTGAATGAGAAGAAAACATTCATAGTGTTGATTGATTTTCAGGCCATAACTCTTCAAACTCAGTTGAAGTATTTCATAGAAGTGGGAAAATCCCTGAGGAAGAAATTGGGAGATAACAGAGCTCAAAACTTGCTCTCAAACTCAGTTTATTTGATCAGTACAGGAGGAAATGATTACGTAAGTCCTTTCGAAGGAGACTCCACTGCCTTTCAAATCTATACTCCAACACAGTATGTGAATATGGTGATTGGAAACCTCACCACTGTGATTCAGGTAAATTTTGGAAACAAGTTGTGGATATATCTTTTTAGTATTTCTCAATTTGGTTCGTCTTCAATTATGTTAGTAGGTCTTGAATATGTTATCTGGCGTTTTGAATGACTAAGCATGGGGTCTCGCTTTCTACCTGTGTATGTAGTTAACACACTGTTAGTGAGTCACATAAATCGTAGAAAGTTGACGTGTTGTTCAAATTTGTTATTTTATCAACATGATTGGATATGAGCATGTTGATACCTCGTTGAGAGTTAAACATATTTTAATTATAGATCCGTTATGCATGAACTAACATTCAAATACATTTATGTATTTTGTTGTTTAGATTGGAGTTAAGAGGGTTGTGTATATGATCATAAAATTATGAAGTAAGTTTATGAAATTAAGTATAAATTTCATGTATTTTTAAGATGAGAGTTATAGATCTAGAATCTTCATAGGATAGAAGTTCTGGTCTAAGACTTGTTTACGAGAATCCTATAAATAGGATTGGTCTTTGTTTTGTTTGTGTAGAGAAGAGAACACAGAGAGAGTTCAAACAAAAAATGTGAACTAAGTTTTGTTGAGTTTTTCAAATACAAAGAATTTTGTTTCTTTTCGAATATTCTTTTATTGATTACTTATTTGCAAGTGCCCGTCACATGCTTCCAACCTTCTTAAATAAAAATTGAGTTTTGCTGATGGACGAGTTGAGTTTCATGCCAGTGACATCTACACACATCAATAGTAATTCAATGATACATCAACTTCTATGTTAGTAGATCTTAACAGTTTCTTTTAGGCAAAAGACCTAGTTGAAAGTTTTATAATACATCTAATTAACAACCAAACTACGAAAAAATTACCTATAATATTCGACATACTCGATTCCACATATTCAACATATGTTTTATAGGTTGATAAGATATAAGATTTTGAAATGTGATGTGTTTGATTTGATGTATACATATACATATATATATATATATATATATAGGAAATATACAAGAATGGAGGAAGGAAGTTTGCATTTGTGGGAGTGCCTCCTTTGGGTTGCATTCCAAGGTTGAAGCTGTTGAAAGGAGTTGGACATGGAAAGTGTGTGGAAGAGGCTTCTTCAATAGTTAGCTTGCACAACAAATTGCTTCCTATTGCTCTGCAAAACCTTGCCATTCAACTCAATGATTTCAAATATGCTTTTGCTGATGCCAACACTTTGCTTCTACAAAGAATAAGAAACCCTACAAAATATGGTAATTGTTTCCTCTTTGCCAATTCTTTTCTCCTCTTCTTTTTTTTTTTACGATATAAGAGTGAAAATTGCAAGATGTTATCGCTTCGAAGAAGTAGAAATGTCTTAACTACTGAACTATGTCAATGATGAAGATTTTTTTTTCTAGATAGTATTCTTTAGGCTGAGGAGGGTAGTTTCTTTTCCAATATATATGTGTAGGAAAAGGAATCAAGTCATACATTCATAAATTTGAACTTTTCCATTCATTGTTTTTCTTTTTTGTTCCATGCTTTTCTTCAAGGAGGAAACACAAAAATATGTTTGATAATTATTTAGAACTTTATTCTTCTTTTAAAGAAACGTCTTTGTTTTTATTGTTCTCTTAAAGTTTAAATAAACAAAAATCAAAGGTTGTTTCTAAATATAGAAAAATAAACCAAAATATTTACCATATATAACAAAATTTTCGAATTATCAATAATAGACGTAGACACTAATAGGCTTCTATCAGTGTTTATCATTGATAGTTTTAAAATTTTGTCATATTTTGTAAATATTTTCAATAGTTTTATCATTTGAAATAATTTTCCAAAAATGAAAGCTTTACATGAAAATTGTTTTCTGAATAAAAATAATCAAAATTTTATGTCTTGTTTTTTCTAATACTCACTTTATAAGCCAAAAAATGATTATGCCTTTTCTTTTGTATGTTTATATGAAGAACTTGAAATGCAAACAAGAACAACAAAACAAAATGATTTGGATGTTCT
>NC_052358.1:59016394-59069425 GCF_009727055.1 Benincasa hispida
ACACTTTATAGAAGCCAAAAAATATTATGCCTTTCCCTTTGTATGGTTTAATTGAGAACTTGAAAGATGGCTACACACAGAACATACAAAAACACAAATGTCGACTTATGTTGTTCCTCAAAATTCATCATGCTCCAACTTTGAGCATATTGATTAAATTTGAGAAATAAAATATAGAGAACATTTACTAAACAAACAAAAAATGTGTTCCTGAAAAAATTAGAAAAAAAAAAAAAAAAAGTGTCTCACCCCAACAACCTCATAAATAATTTATAATGATTATGTGCCGTCCACCTAATTTCATGCTCACTTTTCCTTACATACTAAAATAAAATAAACATAATTTAGTTTTTTTAAAAAAAATTCCCCATGGTTAGTTATTTTAGGTGTTTTTGGATTGCACAAGAGATGGTTGCAATGAGTTGCGTCTTATGTTATTAGGTTTGATTATTAACTGTTGAGAAGATAATTAATATGGAAAAAACTTGATAATGATATATGTGGATGAAGGTTTCAAGGAAGTGGAAAACAGCATGTTGTGGGAGTGGTGAATATGGAGGAATTTACAGTTGTGGAGGAAAAAAGAGGAAAGAAAGAGTTTAAGCTATGTGAAGATCCAACTCAATATTTGTTCTTTGATTCATATCATCCCAACCAAAAAGCTTATGAGCAACTTGCAAAGCTCATGTGGAGTGGAGATGAAACAAGTCATTAAGCCTTATAACCTCAAACAACTCTTCCAATATGGGTTTTGTTGGCTTCTCAATGAAATATCATATTAAAGACTGTCTTTTCTCCATTTTAACTCTCCTTAGAATCTTTTTCCTCTTTTTCCCTTTTTTTTTTCCTTTTTTTTTAAATGTTACTCCTTTATTATCTACTTTCTGTGAATTTTGAAAATTGAGTTATCTATGTTAAGTATATAGATTGTTTTCTTCTATTCACCCTAATTAAGCTACGAGCTCGTTAACCTCATCAGCTGCATAAACTCTCATGCTATTATTCAAACCTAAGAATGTTCCATTTTGGGAAATTTTACTTTTATTCCCCTAGTTTGAAAAAGAAAAGTGCATCTAGTCTCTTTGGGTTTTCAAAATGTAATTTTTAAGCCACAAGTTATCTCGAAGGTTCTATTTAGATTAGAGATGTCTATTTAACATGCGGTCTCGAAGTCTATGAATGGGATGGAAAATCCCCGATTAGAAATGGAGAAGAGAGTGGAGAGAATTTTTTTCTGTCGACTAAATAGGGATGGAGTGGGATTATATTCCTTACCCACCCCAATAATATATATCTAATTTTTTATTATATATATTTATATGAGGTTTAATTATATTATATATATACACGCACAGTCACTGTGCAACAGTGAGTTTGTAAATATAAAAGAGTTATATATATATAACTATTTTTAATAATAATATATATATATCACGTGTATATATATATATGTAATTATATATAATGTTAATTAATTGTATATAAACTTTTTATTTGATATATATATTTATATATTAAAGTATAGATTAGGATATAATTGTTGTAATATTTAAATTTAGTTTTTAGAAAATGATAAAAATTAAACATTTTAATCATACATTTGTCACATATGAGTAAAAATATTTAACTATTTAAGTAATAATTTTGATATAATGATTTAAGTTATTATTTTTTATTATAAAAATTCCAAATGGGAAAAAATCTCTATGGGGAAGCGATCCTGTAAATTCCCCAGTGGGGAATTCCTACTCGATCTTCGTAGAAAATTTTGTGGGAAAGTGAATGAAATGGGTAGTGGGGACGGGGGGACGGGAAAGTCATCCTCGGCCCCAGCCATCCCAATGGACATCTCTATTTTAGATAACATGAGGACTTTTAATATGTATTTAGAAAGCCATGGGGACAAGTTTGAGTCCTACTCAAAATAGAAAACTTATCTTTCGATGTTGTTAATATTGATTTTGTGGATGTCCAAATTCTGGACGAGGAAACACAATTGGCTTTCACATACTTCAATGGTAAATTTGTAATTTGATGAAGAGGAATATTCTTGAAAAACAACGAAGAATGGCTTTGACGTGGAAATAAGAGATGAAGAAACTTTTGTAGAAGAAAAAAAATTAAGAACTTTCAAGTTACCTCCATATGGGGTGCATATGGGGGTTATAATGATATATTTATTGAAGAAATTGACCTAGGTGATAACTCTATCTATAACAAAGTTATTTGGTTCTTAAAACTAATTTTTTTTTATTTAGTATTAAGACTAGAGTTCATAAAATACTCGCCTTCACTTTACTATTTATAGAGGAAGAAAAAAAATAATTATATATATATATATTATATATATATATATATATATATATATATATATACACACAGTTACATCAGGGTTTAGAAAGTAACTAAGGTCAACAAACAATAGTTACCAACTAATATACAAATCACTCTAATACTCCTCAAGATGGACTTAAAAAATAACAACGCTCATCTTGCACAATAAGGGTTGAAAAAGAGGAAGGAGGAAGCGCCTTAGTAAACACATTAGCTCAGCTTGAAGATTGGACCGAATGAGCAGCAGCTTAACATTGCCTTTAACAATTGATCACGAATAAAATGACAGTCCAACTCAATGTACTTTATACGCTCATGAAACATCGGATTAGAAGCAATATGGATGGCAGCATCATTGTCACAAAAAATGATGGATGGTTACACGACTGGAATTTGGAAATCAGAAAGAAACTAATTTAACCACACCAATTCACTAGTTGTAGCAGCCAAAGCACGGTACTCGACCTCAGTAGAAGAGCATGAAACAGTACTTTGCTTCTTTTCTTTCCAAGAAACAAGTGATTCACCTAAAAAGATACAAAAAACCCGTAGTAGATTTACATGAGTCTAAACAAGATACCCAAACTGCATTAGAAAATGCTTTGAATTGAAAAAAAAAGCCAGTAAAAGAACTCCTTGAGCAGGTGAAGATTTCAAGTATCTTAACAATGTGAACTGTTGGGGATGATGCCCTAAACTCTCGTGTCTTGTAGTTTATAAACACAGTTTTGAACAAACGCTTGTGATGTATAATATATGATATTTTCTTCACTTTTGTCTATGAACATTGGATGTTTTATTTGCTTTAACATAAACCAATAAACTAAGATCTCTGGTTGTCGTTTGTAACTTAAGCATGTATGTGGAGACATACAGGTGGATCATGTCTTAAGTGATAACCAAAATGGTCTATAGTATATGGATATAGGAGGGATACCTTATCCTGGTAACGCTATGAATGCGACCCGCTTTATAAAATAGTTACAAGTGTTGTGACTTGCTACAGATGGTCTGATCTTGATCATTCATGTGGAGACATGCGAGTGGGGGTGTCCTATACAAAGAAGTTTGTATAAGACTGAACCACGAAGTGTTATAGTCTCGTTATATAATGCCGTTCATGATAGAGACTTTACTTCACTAGGATGACCATAGGTAACATCACCTCAATCCTGAGTGAGTTGGGAACTCTTGCCTTTGAGGACGGTCCTTTGATTTGCATGGGTGCGAGTGGCCAGATCGCCGACTCAAACCTACCACTTTGGGGATTCGTCTGATTTGGGAGTTGAGAACTCAATCACACAAGATGGAATTCACTTCTTCCCTAAAGCAAGGGTAAGTAGATAGATTGCTCCCTTAAGGGCTGATTCCGGGGCTTGAACGATATGGCACCATACACTTTCTCATGGGCCAAGAGGTATCCACACATAGAAGGACTATGTTGTATTGTTCATTAGAGGGATCAATGTTACTTAAAGAGTTAGATGTAACTACAGGGGCAAAATGGTAAATTGGCCCAACTGTACTTTCGAGCATCTGTGAAGGGTCATCGTACTATTGATTGGTTATATCTGATAGACATAGAAATATATCTGTGGTAAGAAAAGTGCAGCTATCAGTCTTTAGTGGAATGCCTGGCAGTTAACGGATGGTGGATCTCGTGGCTCAAGAGTTTAGTCAGCTATTCATGTACTATTGGTGCTTCGAGCCATAAGTCCATAAGGTCCCCTTGGTAGCTCAATGGATTCAAGTTGAGAATCAGTTTTTGGGTCAGTTTGAAGTGTTGAAATTGACAAGAGGGAGTTCAATTATATATGATATAATTGAACTAGTTAATTATATATGATATGAATTACATTATGTATGAGATACATTATTTGGAGGAAAATGATATAAATATGATTTATATCCAATGGAGGAGAAAAGACCATGGTTCATATGTTGCATTTGATGTGATATTAAACCATATGTTAATGAATATAATATGATTATGAATATAATATGATTATATTTATTATTTGATTTTGACAATTATAGGATAATTGTGCTGATTTTTTCTCCGTAACCGTGAGATAGTGGGAGGCTGCATTCAATTTTTGTAACCGAAGGATAAAATGAAAATCGTTTTCATTTTGCAAAGTGATCAGATATTCGCTCACGAGTGGTGTATACTGCCTATCGCATAGCAAACTGAGAGCCTACATGATAGCTCAACGTTCCTAAATGATCATATACACGCACACAGTTTACTAAACGATCGCATAGGATTTGCTAAACGATCGTTTAGCTTTTTCCTACATGATCGTGCACCCGAGCGTTTACTAAACGATCGTTTATACGATCACGACCCTTTTACTACACGATCGTGTACTTCTACCTAAACGATCAAGCATCGTCTATACGATAGACACTTGCCTTCTCCCACTTGCTTGGTCGTGGTATACGATTGCCTCTTTCTCCTCTTCCTCTACCAAATCCAATAGAGCCCGCACCTTCTGAATTTTCACATTAAGAATACCAAGGGTTCTAAGTGGTGGTGTCCTCTCTGCTACTGTGCTAAGGAGTCTATTCGTTGGCAGATATTTGGTGAACGACTGCTGGGACATTCTCAGCGAGAGCGAGAGGAGCAAGTCCTTGGACGAGAAATGAGTTTTCTGTTAAGAAGGGTTCTTCAACTGGTACGTATTTCATTCTCTTGTTGTTTAACTTTCCAAGTATACCTGTAATTTGTTGTATATTGCATAACTACTTTGCTTAGATTATAAATGCGGTAATTCTGTCATAATGAGTTTGAACAATCTTGCTTCTGCTCAGAGGTACTCTTTGATAAGTAACAAATGGAGAGAAAAGGGTATGTGGAAAATACTTTTTATTATTTCACTTATTGTATTAACATACTTCAAGTTCCTTTTATAGAAGAACTTGTTAGTTTGCTTGACTAACTAACAGCTGAAAAATACAAACAAACTCAAAACAGAATCATAACTGTTGTAACAAATAAATTATTATAACAGAATGTAACAAATAAATTGTTTAGACTAATAAACAGAATGTAACAGTTTTACTGTTGATACTCCCCCTCAAGTTGGACGATGAATGTCAATGATGCCCAACTTGGATACTAGTTTAGACAAAACAGATGTAGGCAATGCTTTAGTGAACATGTCCGTGAGTTGTTGACTAGATTGGATAGGGAGAACCTTAAGGAACCCATCAACTATCTTGTCCCGAACAAAATGACAATCAATTTCTATGTGTTTTGTCCTCTCATGAAACATTGGATTAGAGGCAATGGCAATAGCAGCTTGATTGTCACAGAATACAGTCGTGGACATTAGGATCTTAACCTGAAGATCTTTGAGGAGTTGAGAGATCCACATTAATTCATTAGTAACTGAGGCTAGTGCCTTGTACTCCGCTTCTGTAGAAGATCTAGAAATGGTGGCTTGTTTCTTTGATTTCCATGATATGATAGATGCCCCTAGGAATATACAGAAACTAGTAATGGATCTTCTAGTATTAGGACATGATCCCCAATCAGCATCCACAAAGGCTTTTAAATGAAAGGAAGTGATAGGGCTGATTAAAATGGAGACCGTTTTAGGTAATGTGTTTGGGTTTTCCTTCATGAACAACATTCAAGTGAGATTGTCGGGGCTTAGCAACAAATCGACTAAGTTTATGAAAAACAAATGTCATATCTGGTCGTGAAATAGTTAGATACAAAAGTCTTCCAATCAATCGACGACATAAAGTAGGATAGTTGGATCTTCCAACAATGATCCTTCATCAGAACTCAACTTTACATTAGTATTGAAGGATCTCATACTGAGAGTTCCATGAGCGGGCTTAGATCGCTCCGATTTCACAGTGACCGAAACATAAACGATATACATTCCATACAAACAGTTATGCATATTAAACTCATAATCGGCATTCTCAAAATACAAACATTAACAAGGAAAAAGATTCATACCAAATGAAGACTGTCTTCGTATGTGTGAACCCAAAGCAGCAGAAAACCTCTCGCCGATTCTACCAGCACCCCGATGAGTTTGTCGACTGCAACAACATGATCATAACGTACACGAATAATGCCGCAGGGACAACACCACCACAAGAGAAACATAGGTATCCTCGACGTAAAAAACCCAAAGAGTGGGCTCTGGTGAGTTTGGTAGAGGATGGAGGAGAAGACGTCGTGTAGACAATAAGCAAGTGGGAGATGAACTCTGCTATTGTATAGCAGAAATGCTTATTATATAGTAGAGCTACACGATCGTTTAGGAAAAACTGAACGATTGTTTAGGAAAGATGTATACGATTGTTTAGAGAACACATGAACTAGAAGATCATTTAGACGAACGAGCTTTTATCGTATAGGCTCTCGTGATCGATCTTTCACGAATTCTTTTTAGGCGCGGGTGATATGAATGCACAACTGAAAAAAAAAAAGAAAAACGATTTTCATAGTTTTAACCCGCCAGTTACCATAACCTTCGTAGCCCCACTTCCCACATCCAAACGTGGATTAATCGGTTAATTATCAAATAATTAATCAATTAATTTAATTAATAAATATAATCATATTATATTTATATCCTAAAGTTTGATATCATATATCTACTATAGTCTTTTCTCCTCTACTTGATATAAATCATATTTATATCTAATTTCCTCCAAACTAATGTATCTCATACATTTAGCCAATTATATCTTATATAATTAACCAGTCCAATTATATCATATATAATTGAACTTCCTCTTGTCAATTTGAACATTTCAAATTAACCCAAACACTGGTTCTTGACTTTATCCAAGCTACCCAGGTGACCTAATGGACCTGTGGCTTGAAGCTCCAACGGTACGCGAATAGTTGACTAAACTCTTTAGCCACGAGATTCACCATCCATTAATTGTCAGTGATTCCACTAAAGACTAACAACTGAACTCTTCTTACCACAGATATATTTCTGTGTCTATCGGATATAATCAATCATGAGTACGATGACCCTTCACAGATGCTCGTAAGTACAACTAGGACAATTTACCATTTTGCCCCTGTAGTTACATCTCTCTCTTTAAGTACCACTGATTCCTCTAATGAACAATACAATATAGTCCAACTATGTGTGAACACCTCTCGGGCCAAGAGAAGGTGTGTGGTGCCACATCGTTCAAGCCCTGGAATCAGCCCTTAAGGGAGCCATTTATCTACTTACCACTGCCTCGGGGAATGAGTGAATTCCATCTTGTGTAGCTGAGTTCCCAGCTCTCAAATCAGACGAATCCTCAAAATGGTAGGTTTGAATCGACGACTTGACCACTCGCACCCATACAAATCAAAGGACCGCCCTCAATGGCAGGAGTTCCCAACTCACTTAGGATTGAGGTCATGTTACCTATGGTAATCCTAGTGAAGTGAAGTCTCTGTCATGAATGGTATTATATAACGAGACATTAACACTTCGTGGTCAGGTCTTATACAAACTCTTTGTATAGGACGCTCCTGCTCGTATATCCCCAATACGAATGATCAAGATCAGACCATCTGTGGCAAGTCACAACACTTGTGACCATTCTACAAAGCAGGCCACGTCCGTAGCATTACTAGGATAAGGTTTCCCTCTTATATCCATATACTACAGACCATTTTGGTTATCACTCAAGACATAATCCATTTGTATGTCACCACATACATGCTTGAGTCACATACAGATAACCAGGTATTTTATGTTTATTGGTTTGTGGTAAAGAAAATAAAATAAATAACCAAGCAAAACAACAAGATGTGAAGTAAATATCATATATTAACAATCACTGGTGTTCATATATACTGTTTACAAATTACAGGACACGAAACTTTAGGGCATCAACTTCAACAAGGATCCATGGGAAAAAGAGAATGTTTGGATGCCAAAAAACCTGAATTTTCCAATAAATGTAAGGTATAATTCCATTGAGATAAAAATATACCTTGTTGTGAATGAGCAATATCCAAATCCTAGAAAATACCGTAAAGACCTTAAGTCTTTCTACTTGAATACAATATTAAGGTGCTTATTCAACAAATTAATCTCACCAAGAGAAGTGCCCGTGATGATTATATCATCAACATAGACTAGTAAAGCAATAATAATGTACCTGAGCCACGCACAAACAAAGAATGGTCACTTTTGAATTGTTTGAAACCAAGTTGTAAAAGAGTATGGGAGATTCTATCAAACCACTACCTAGAAGCTTGTTTTAAACCCTATAGACTAATTTCTCCCCTTTAGGTGTAACATTACCATGCTAATATCCCAACGGAAGATCCATATACACCTCTTTGATAAGACCACTATGTAAAAAGACATTATTTACATCCAACTGCACCAAAGGCCAATTCAAGGAAGTTGCCACTATGAGCAAGACTTTGACAGTCACAAGTTTAGCAACCAGTGAAAAAGTCTCAATATAATTGAGGCCCTCTGGTTGAGTATATCCTTTTGCCACTAATCGGGCCTTGTACCACTCAATAGTACCATCAGACTTGAACTTGACTTTATAAACCCATTTGCAGTCGATTGAATGTTTATTTGGAGGTAGGGGAACAACAGACCAAGTTTTATTGGTTTCCATGTCTTTAAGTACATTCTTCATAACTAAGCCCCAATGTTCATAAGGGGTGACTTGGTGATAAAAGTCAGGTTCAAAAGTGGAAGAAACAATTAAGGCAAAGTGTTTATAAGAGAAAGACAGCTTGTCATAGGCCAAATATTTATGTACGGGAAATTTGGATGTAGAAAGAGCTAAGGGTTGAGATTGTAATAAATGTAAATGGAAATCTTTCAAGTAGAATGGTGGTCTTACAGTTCTAGTGGATCAACGAAGAGTTTGGGAAGATGGTGGATTTATAGGAGGTACATCAATATGAACATTGGTCATTCCAACATTAGAGGAAATTAAGCCCTTAGTGTTAGAGACAGGGGAGGACAGAACATTGTGAATTTGTGCATTTTGTGATGGATTTTCATTGTGATTAGTCAAATGAACATCATCTAAAATATATGGTTAAGCATCAGTATTGTTGAGTGGAGAACTCAATGACTCAACTTCATTTCCATCATCAACAACTATATGTAAGCCATTAAAAGAAGGCATATAATAATCAACCATGGAGGCAAAAGAAGAAGGCAAGACAAGGTCAGGAAACAAACCAACCACATTTTTTGTTGAGCAATCTTATGAAAAGGATAGACCTCTTCATGAAATACAACATCTCTTGAGATGAAAAACTTTTTATTTTCAATATCATAGAGCCATCCTTTCATACCCGGAGGATATCCCATAGAAACTGAAGCAATAACTCGATGATGAAATTTTGATCTATTTGAACCAAGAATAAAAGCAAAACATAGACATCCAAACACTCAAAGAGTTGAATAATAAACATGAGATTGATGTAGTCAATAATAAGGGGTATGCCAATCCAAAACAGGGAAGGAATTCTATTGATCAAGAAAGCAGCAGTTATTAAACATTCTCCCCAAAACTAAATAGGAAGCCGAGACTGAAACATCAAAGCTCTAACAATATTCAATAGATATTGATATTTTCTCTCTACCACAGGGTTCTGTTCAGGACGTCCCACACATAAAAACTGATGAACAACTTCTTTGGACAAGAAAAAAATTAGTAAATGATAACTCTTGAGCATTATTAGACCTAAAACTTTTGATCTTAGTATCATATTGGGTTTCAACTAAGGTAAAAAAACTGTGGGATAACTCGCAAAGCATCTGACTTGTTCCTCATAAAAAACACCGAGGTCTACCTCAAAAAATTATAAACAATAGTTAAAAAAAAGAATCCATAACAAACATGTGTTGGAGTGGGATAAGGTCCCCAAGTATCACAATGAATCAAATCATAAATTTTTTTAGCTAAACGATAATTACACTGAAAAGATAATCATTTTTGGTTATTTAAAGGACAAATCCAACATGAGTCACGAGAGGAAACTTTAAAGAAGTCAACAGACAACAAGGCCTTTAAAGCATTTAACGTTTGAAAGAAGGATGTTGAAGTCGTTCATGCCAAGTATTGACTAAGCAATGAGTCATAGAACAAACAACACCAGCCGCAGAAACAGTAGAAGAAACCAACTTATCATTCTGAAAGAGGTCAAGAAAGACTTTGCCAAAATCTAGCTTTGCCAATCATCCTCAAAGACAACTTATCCTGAAGAACACAAGAGTCCTCAACAAACTTTACAATAATAGGTTGTTGTTTAGTAAGTGCAATGATGGAAATTGGATTGAACAGAAAATTAGGTATGAATAAAACATCGTGAAGTATGATATCATCATATAACTTCATAGATCCCACAATAGTTTAAAAATCTATTTTTAACAATATTTTCAACCCAACCATACTTTTGTTAATAATTATTAAAATAAAATTATTTAAAAAATTCAAAAAAATATTTGAATCTCTTAAAAATAAGAAATAAACTTTTTTGTCGTATTAACATATTTTTTGTCAACTATAACAGTTGGTAAAAATTTGAGTAAATATGTCGATGCGTTCTGAAGATTTAGTCATTTTCGAACCTGAAAATGATGGAGACAGAGATATTGATGTTGAACTTGATGAATTATTTGGAAACGATAGAAGTGGGAAACATGATATTGAGTTGGTACCCTCTATATGTTCATACAAATAGATTGGGAAATTACTAATTCAACATGTGAATGAGGGTTAACATTGGAGGAAAGGAGTAGATGTATAGATAATTCTAGTTTAATACAAAAAGAAATGTTATTGATACTAAAGAATATTTACAACTTTAAAAAAAATAGTGCATGATAGAACACTACGAGATGGTGGTAGTAAAATAAAATCAAGATATTTGGTATGTGATATGCAAACAGTGGAAGGATGGTTGTGATTGGAGGTTATGGGCATGTCGGCATAAAACTTATGGGATGTTTGAAATCACCAGACTTGAAGGAGAACACTCATGTTTGTATTCAGAATTGATCAGCTATGATTCAAATTTTATGAGTATCGAAATCCAAAATATGGTTAAAGCTGATCCTGGGGTACCTGTGGCCCTACTCCAAGAAGCAGTTAAAAAACAATATGGGTATAATATTAATTATAGACGGGCATGGCAAGCCAAGAGAAAACCATTGACTGTTGAGTTTGGTGATTGGGAGAAATCATATTCAGAGATTCCGTATTGGTTGAGTGCTGTTGTTAATTACAATCCAGGAACACAATCAGATTGGTATTGCCTTCTATCTGATGTGCCAAGTACGACTATTTTTTGTCGAGTTTTCTAGTCCTTCAGTCTTGCAAAAGAATGTTTCAAATATTGTAGACCATTAATCCAGATTGATGGAACTCATCTCCACGGAAAATATAAGGGAAAATTATTGACCGCCTTATCTATTGATGCAAACGGGCATATATTTTCCCTTACTTTTGCTATTGTTGAAGGTGAACATTCGTCCAGTTGGTCATGGTTTTTGTGGGCATTGCGTGAATATGTTACCCAACAAGATGGTATTTGCTTGCTTTCTGATAGACAAAAGGGCATTCTTGCTGCAATTAACAATGAGGAAATTGGTTAGAATGAACCTAGAGCGTACCATCAACATTGTTTTTGCCATGTTGATAGTAATTTCAACACATAATATAAATCAAAGCAACTAAAAGATTTGGTGTTTAAGACCGGAAATCAACACTAAAGGCGTAAATTCATTCAGTGCATGAAAGAGTTGAAACAATTGAACCTTAAATGCCTTGAATATTTTTCTGATATTGACATGAAAAAATGGACCCAATCACATGATGATGGGTATCGTTATGGGTGGATGACAAATAATGCAACTGAATGTATGAATGGTGTTTTCAAAGGTGTTAGAATGTTACCCATTACTTCTTTGGTTAGGCTAACATTCTATCGCACAATACTATATTTCAATCGTTGAAGACAAGAAATAAGTGAAGCACTCGACCGTGGGGACATGTATACAGAATATGCCATGAGAAAACATAAGAGGTGGGAAAAATGAGCATCTACACACGTGATGACTAAAATTATGTGGGACGCAATATGCAATGCATGTCTTAGGTTATGCGTTCATACTCATGCGTTGGTAGTCATGCGTTGGACTATGCAATATGCGATTACGAATGTATGCGATGACCATGCGTTCCTGTCACAAGTTTTCTTGCACTCTCACCAAGTATAATGAGAACGCAAGTTTCTCGAGTGATCCAAGGTCGAACTCACGGACTTGTAGCTAAGTGTATGCGGTGATGTGTTTGCGGCGGATGAATAAAAGAATGATGGAGAGTATAAGCTAATAAACTACTCCTACTCCTAACTAACAGATTAAGCGGTGAGAATATGATTGAGAGGTAGAGACATGACATCTGTTGACGCGTAGTAAAATGCATAGGAAAAATAGATAAAATGTGAGGATGTCTTCATCGCAACCCTAAGCTTGACTACAAGGGCAATCCCAACTAGCGCAAAGCTATGCGATCATGCTACACACACTTGAGCCTAATTCTAGGACGCATGCGATGCATATGCGATAGTTCCGAGAAGCCTATTTCTAAGCCTCCATAACCCGCTCATGTGCTCTCGCCGCATAAGTGTGATAGCCACATACCACCGTACCCTACTTTTGAACGCATGCAATATCCTATTGTAGGGTACATACGCTGTGTAATAGCAAATGGAGCTTATCTCTAAGTTCCCCATTCTTGCTTATGCGTTCCAATCCGCTCTCTCGAGTCTTAGATTTGGGTTTTAGACTACTTTCCCAAGTATGCCTAAATGATGAATGATGCGCTCATAAGACAAGGTAACCACATAAACTTGGCTGACGTAAGATTATTCCTATCTCTAGTGAATATTGGCTTACATAGTTTAATGCGACCAACCACTTACCCTCCCGAACAGTTAGTTGTTGCTGACTTTACTCATAGATAAGCATTGCATCCGCCGATAGACAGGCGTTGCTACAGCTTCACACTAAGCAAATAAGGTTTTCTCATAACACTCATGCAATGCACACCTCCCGGTGGTTTGCTACATGCTTCATATTCCTATGTCGCATGATTAAATATGCGATAATCTAGAAATCTTACTCAATAATGCAATGAATGTTAAGGATGCTAAGTAAAGGAAGATGGAGATGGAATCGAAGGAAATATAGAAATACATTGATCACAAAATGTATTAATTTCTTAAGCCAAAATGTAATATAATACAAAATAAGGAAAGAAGAGAAAATGAAAGAACCAGCTGGAAGCAATGTCTTGCTTCCAGCAGATGTGTGTCAAGGCTGCTGGTGGTGCCATGGATGGGCAGTGGAGCAGACTCTCTTGAACTCTAACTTCGGTGAAGGCTCCGGTCGTCACTCGGAATGGATGAAGGAGGTGAAGAACTCTCAAGCTTTCTTCTCACGCTTTCGTCTGAATCACAAGGATCCACCCGAAGGTAGAAACTTGGATAAAATAAAATTTTGCTCCACGGCTTCTATTTATAGAGTTGGATCGCCGATAGCATTAATGGACCTATTCTGATTCTGACATTTGCGGCATGATGGTCCTTTTCTGAATCTCTGCTGCTAACGGCGTGGTAGGTGAAATGTCAACATCATCTTTTGATTCTCCCGAGGTATGCGTTCATGTTGTATTCCACCAACTTTGCGGTCGCCCTCTATTATGGTTATCATTATGCAGCCGCAATCTCTCTGTGATGACCGCAACTTCTCAGCGATGACTGCATTCGCTTGACGACCACAACTTCTATGCGATGGATGCATGTGATTGATGGTCGCAACATCCATGCATCGAACGTATGCGTTTGCCTTTGCGATGGAGAAATTCTCCACATGCGATCATCTTTGCGATAGCCCGACTTCCACATATGCGTCCACTTCCTGCGTTACCTACAAAGATAGACAATTGAATGCATAATAACGCATAATAGTGGGTCCATCGAGATTCTTAATGCTGAACAACGCAAACTCACTTTCTCGTGAATTCCTAACATATTCGCTGCATATTTCACTTAACAATTCTCATAATTCTAAATAAAAGGCCTAAGATGACGTGCATTTCTGCCCGTCATTAACACGCAGTGACATCTACTGGGGAACTCAAATTTTTGAAGTACAAATTGACATAAGTATGATTTCTCTCTATAAATGCCAACACACACAAGTTATGAGCTTGAAATAAGGAACTTGTTCTTGTAGTAAGTGGCAGTCATTCAAGATTCCATGCTCTCATGTAATTGCAGTTTGTAATTACTCTGTTTGATATACATACCTTTTATTGATTTATGCTACAAATTGTCCCATTTCAAGCGATGTTATGAAGGTCTCTTCCATCCAATACAACACCAAGATTATTGACCAGAATTATAATTTACAGAAGTTCGTCCAAATGCGGACTTACTAAGAGAACAGGGTTGCCTAAAAAGTACGCGCATTCATAACGAAATGGATTGGAGAGAGGCTAGTCAAAAAGTTTTGATGTACAATTTGCAAGGAAGAAGGACATAACAAGCGTACTTGTCCACAACGTACATTAGGTGCTTCCTCTTTGGGCCATTGATGACTTTGTTATGTAATCCATTTTTTATGTGTTTGATTTTTTATGTAATTATATTTTTTTATGTAATTGTAATTTTTATGTAATGAATTATATTTATCTAATTCTTAGGAAATAGATTTTTTATGTAATAGATTTTGTTATATAATGTAATTTGAACTTCTTAGATAATAGTTTGGTTCTTCTAATCCTGTGCAACTATATCAACAAAATACCCATCGTTCAAAATCGATATGGGATAATTCTTCTACCATAGTTTTGGGTTATCAGAGAAGGGAAGCATCTGCACAACAAACTATCCCGTTTGAACCACATATTATTCCTTACGTTCAACAAGCTGGTTTTCTTCGGGTTGCACAGAATAGATTTACCTAACTTGATTGACTCCTCATTACTGCTTCAATAGAGCGTTGGAGACCAGAGATCCAAACATTTCACTTTCCTTGTGGGGAGTGTATAATTACATTGTAGGATGTTGCTATCCAGTTTGGGTTACAAGTGGATGGAGAACCTTTAATAGGTTCATTGCAATATGAATGGAAAACTATTTTTGACGAGCTTTTGGGTGTTCTACCAGATGATCTGAAAGGCTCAAGATTGAGTATCCCATGGTTAGGGTCCCATTTTCCAGAATTGTCTCCCGATGCCGACGACATCAACGTATGTAGGTATGCACGAGCATAAATTATGCAACCTATTAGAGGATTTTTGTTTGCTGACAAGTCGAACACTCTGGTACATCTTATGTTTCTTCCTCTACTGTCTGATTTTGAGCTTGTTGGTATGGACTTATGATACTATAGGTATGGACTTATGATAAATTTAAAATTATAACTGTAACGACCCGACTCCCTAGGACTTAAGTTAGGCCGTTACTAAATACATGCATGCATGGAACTCAAAACGACACTCGGTTATGGCGAAATAAATGCTAATTAAATAAGGTAAGTTCAAAAGATTTTCATTAAATTCAAATATTAAACAATAGTAGGGTACCCATAAATCATAAAGGATAATAACTAAGTCTGAAAAACGATTCTTAAAAAGTAAGTTTTAAACATCAAAACTAAAAGTTAAGAGGAACATGAAAAGGACTCTAAATCTCATGAGCGGAAGTGAAAAAAACTAGTCCCAGTGGCTCGATCACAAATTTCACTTTTTATCGCCGGCGCATCTCTACCCTTACCTGAAACAACAACATGAGAAAGAATGAGTATAAAATACTCAGTAAGTAACCCCACTACTGGGGTCAGGCTGGGCATCTATGTCCTCTAGATACCCACCTTTGGTAAAACATATAAACTGCTCTAGTCCTTATGGGACACATATACACATGAAACAAGAAGGAGACTGAGTCCTATCCTACTATAGTTAAGTATGGCCACTACCTCTGGTGAATCCCGAAGGAGACACAAACTGGTGGATCCCGAAGGAAACACAAACTGGTGAATCCCGAAGGAAACAATAAATCTAATGGACATCTAACTAATCAGTAAGGATATTTGCACAGTCTCAACATCATAATGAACACTGTATGAATCTATGACATACATATAAACCTCAACATCGTGGCTCTATGATAACGGGCAGAAATGAACATTATCATAGTGCTAAAGTCTTAAAGAATGTTAGATTGCATTGATGAAATATGTTAACTTGCGTCCACTAAGCACCAATTTCATAATATTGCGGTCGCGCGTTCAGCGCATTAGAACAATTGATCTTTGTATTTTTATGCAAAATATGCGTTAACGCAATGCAAGCGATCATAGGAAATCATTGGTCGAGCGCAACTTCACCGTAAGCTTTGCGTTGATCGTGCTCACAAACATTCGCCCAAGAAGGATCGCCGCAACTTGGTCAGGGCAACATGGTGGGCGCATCTGGGTGAAAGGCCAATTAAGCGCGATGGGACAGAAAGCTGTTGACAGTCGAATCCAAATTAAATTGATAGCCGATAATGGTCACAAAGTACGTTCAGCTTTTTCGGTGACAATTATTCGGCGCATCAGTCAGGAATTAAAGCTGTCCCATCTGTACAACCAGGAGAGAGAAGCCGCCTTTCACCATGGTTGCTCTATAAATACGAAGGGCATTCTTCAGAGAAGGGCTTCAGCAGTTAGAGATTTCATACTTTAGTTCACACGCTTTTGTTCTTAGTTTTCTTTCATTTTAAGGTGGATGCGAGGGAGGAAGTTGTGCCGACAGATTGTTCCGGTAAGCTTGGGAGAGCATCAAAAGCTTCAAGGACAGAGAGAGGGCCGACGCCTGCAGAAGCGGGAACATCTTTAGAATAGAATAGAGATTTCAGTGTAAAAGCCTTAGTCAGCAAGGAATTGCTACCAAGCTCTCTACCTTTAACTTCCATTGTCATTTTGTACTCAACTCATTTATAAAAATGGAATTTCCTTCTCTATATTTGTTCACTCTCTGTTATTCACACATGAGTGGCTAAATCAGTTGAATGGGTTTAGAAGCATTTAGCTAGCACAACTAGGGAATCTTCATTCTTTGCGATTATCTTGTTTATGTATGCTTCATTCGTCCATTAGAGATACTCGGGAGGGTAGTCTAAGGACAGGATCTAGACTTGGGAAGGTCAGGTTAGAATCTAAACTCGGGAGAGTCAAATTAGAACACATAATACAAGAGATAGGCGCTTAGGAATGAGCACTATTTGTTATTAACGCATCTCATGCATCCTAGAGATAGGATATGATTGTATGCGGTCACCTTGCTTTCTTGCATTTTGCATCATTGCATAGGAAGGGAGGAGAGACTTAGGGATAAGCTCTATCGACACTTTTGCATTCAACACATGCGTCCTAGACATAGGAGCATCACATTTACATTGGAAATGACTTGCTGTGCATGGTTGTAACATGATCGCATAGTCTGACGCATTTTCGAGTAACGCTAGCTAAGGATCTTCTCGACCCATTCATTGCATACTCATTGCATCTATCACACAACTTCCTTTTCTCAAATCTGCCGCATTTATTTATTTCTCTTTTTTATCAACGCAAACAACAAACCCAACAACTTATTGATTTACCCGGTTACTGCAAAGTTCTTCATAAAGATTACCAATGCAATCTGTTTTCACAAGTCCCTATGTTCGACCCTGGACTTACCAGAAAACTCAGAGGAATTTACACTTGGATTCCGCTGGGGAAACTTGAGTGCACAACGCAATTTCATCAACGCATAGCATCCACATTTCCACTTCATAAAATCAAGCATCACTCTATAATATACACATATACCTCAACATACATGTATACCTCAACATCATCAGATCAAATATAACCATGGAATCACATACCATGTCATACTAGCTTTCAAGTGTCTATGTGCATAAATAAATAATTCAGATCACAAAACAGAACATACTTTGATCATGTTATACTATCAATTTATAATGCTGTCATTCTGCCATAACATTCATTTATCATGCTAGCATACACCTAATGCCTGGCCCATGGGTAGTTCCAATAGTAAGATTACTTACCTCAAAGTTAAATCCAAAGAAACCCAAACAAGCTTATCCTTTTCAAGGCAAGCAACATCTAAGATAAATCCAATATTTAAATCAATATTTTGGGTCTAACTCCAAATTATTTAAGATCTTCGATTTAACTTTACCTAAATCGAAAATCCGCAGACGATTTCAGACAGCCAACAAAATCAGCAACTCTCAGTAAGACCCTGACATAAGAACGCAACCAAGTTTGAAAATTAAAACCAAGGCCTAATCGCACATACTCCAAGTACAATCCAAGGCTGACACATAAAGGCCTCAATCGATTGGTGCCAACAGTAAATGGGCAGTCAAGAATCGATTGAAAACAACCCCAACCAATAGAAATCTTACCCAAGTTGACAAATTTGATGATGGCACGAGCAACGACGGCAACGACAGGAAGAATCCGACGCAGATTCGATCGATTGCGCCGCGGTGGCTTCGGTGCAGACGCATCTGGAGCGGCGTTAGTCAGCTCGGACGAACGACGAACTAGGCTGGCTTCCAGTCGCGTGAGTCTGCAACTGGAGAGGACTTGAAACGACAGTTGAAGTGGCGAACAAGGCTGGGTTTCCAGCAGAGGGGCGGTAGACGCGTGGATCCGGAGGGCGGGGTTGGGCTTCTGCAATGATGCGCGGGAGCGGGCTGGGTCAGCGGCGGTAGAGACGACTCAGACCAACATTGGGCGGAATGCCGGTGGCTGGAGGTGGCGTGGTCATGAGTTACGTCGACAGCTAGGTTTTCTCAAAGGGGGGTGCGTGCGGTGAGGTTGAAGAAGAAGATTTTAAGTTTTGTTTATATAAAAAGAAAAATAATAATAAAACAAAAACTAAAAAGGAAATAAATATAAATATACTTTATTCTTTTTCTTATTCCACTTTATACTATTAAATTCCTTTCCTTTCTAAAAGAAATTAATTCCTGTCCTTAATTTTCAAATTGAATAATTTCACGTCAACAATTACATTCCGCAACTCCATTTGACTTCCCAAATTCAAAATAATGCCCTCAATAATAAAAGGAAAAAACTGAAATTACACATAAAATATAAAAAATATTTGGGGTGTTACATTCTTCCCTCCTCAAAGAACTTTCATCCTCGAAAGTTCAATCCTGAAAAAGTTCTGAGTACTAGGCCTTCATCTCATCCTCCCGCTCCCAGGTAGCCTCATTGAACTGGTGATTCTGCCATAGGACCTTCACAAATGCAATTTCTCGGCGGCGCAATGTCTTTACCTCTCTGGCGAGGATGTCTAGGCTTCTCCTTGTAGCTCAAGTTGTCATTCAACGTAAGGGCTCGTAGTCAAGTACATGGGACGGGTCTGTCACATACTTCCTTAGCATCGAAACATGGAAGACATTATGAATTGAAGACAGTACTGGGGGCAATGCCAATCGGTAAGCTACGGGGCCAACTCGCTCCAAGACCTCGAAATATAGCAGATATAAACGAATGCGAAGAGCCAGAGTCAAATAAAACTAAAGCATGGTACCCTAAAATGGGAAGTGTACCTGTCACCACTGTGCCTGACTTCTTGGCCTCACGCTGAATGGTAGAAAACACCCTACCCTGCTGTTGCTGACGACTCGAGCCTCCCTAAAATGAACTTACGAGCTGGCCCCTGTGTTCAGGTGTGTTCCTCCTCGGACATCTATTTGACATATGCCCCTTTTGGCCACATCGAAAATAGATCCACAACCAGCTAGACAACGTCCCAGTGTCGCTTACCACAAGTGGTACATATTGGCCTATCCTCCCTGCTAGTCCCAACCTGGGAACCCTACTGTCCCCACTGACGTGGACCATTCACTGTATTCTGGTTCCTCTGCTGATGCTCAGGAGCCCTATGTTCAACCTTCCTTTTCTGACCTGCGGAGGTCCTAATCCCGAGTGACCTCCTGTATTCCTCTCCCATCTAGAAGTCAGCATCAATCCTCATGGTGGCCTGTAGTGTCACAGCATACGTCTTGAGGTCCAAGGCATGCACCATCCCTCGTAGTCCGCTCCTCAGGCCCTAGATGAATCTCTCAGTCCTCGCTGCCTCGGTGGCTACTAGTTCAGGAGCAAAGCGAGACAACTTATTAAATTCCCACTCATACTCCTCCACTGACATAACTTCCTACCTCAAGTTCAAGAATTCTGCCTGTTTGTTGTATCAGGTTATGGCCGAAAAGTACTTCTCATAAAAGAGCTTTTTGAATTGCTCCCAGGTTGCAAGTTCACCACCAGTATCAATCATCTTTTCGGCTGAACGCCACCAGATTTTTGCGTTACTAGTCAACATGAAGACTGCACATTGAAGCTTGTGCTCTTCCGGGCACCTCATAAAACGGAATATTGTCTCAATAGATGACAACCAGATCTCTGATTTGGTGGGGTCCCCCAACGATCCATCAAAGGGGCGAGGGTCATACTTCCGGAAATCCCTCAGATGTTTAGCCTCAAGAGATAGGCCTTGCATGTCTCTATCCTGCGGTTGGGTCTGTTGTAACTGCTTGGGTGGCACCGGTTCCTCCTGAGCTTGGGTCTGGGTAGTCTTTCCTGCCATCGTGCTACAAATTAGCTCCTGCAACTTTCTCATTAGAGAGGATGCAACAGCTTCACTAATTCTAGCTTTTCCTTTTCATCAATTTGGGTCACAGGCGGATTTGGAGCTGCCGGAACAGTCTGGCTACTCTCAGCTCTCTCTGCTTGCATTTCTTCTCTAACTGTCTTTCTTGTTCTAGGTTTAGGTGCCATGTCCTGTCATAAATTCATACGTTAACTAGCTATTTTTAGGTCTATTTCAGAAATCATGCATTTAAAACACTATATCACTGCTCTCATATATGCATTGAAACTTTCATTAGTAGAACGTACCTGGCGATGATGAGGGATCCGTTATTGGGCCACAGGGACTATCTAGACTTACGTAGTAAGTTAGTCTACAGAACCCAAAACATGGGCTCTGATACCAACTGTAACAACCCGACCCCCAAGGACTTAAGTTAGACCATTACTAAATGTCACACCCTACCCCAGACCACCTTCTTAGCCTAAAGAAAGGCATGACTATAGCAGTTACCAACCCTTGGGCTGACACTTACTGCCTAATAACTCTTGCGGAATAACTCTGATACCAATTATAATTCATATGCAACGGGACGTCTTTAGGCCAACAATTTATTAACTTAGAAACATAATATGTTTAGAGTCATTACAACACTAGATTTACAAGTCCCAAAACCCACAAACCCTAGTCCCTATATGAACAATAGTAACATGTGTACAATATTAACAATAACCACCTAGCAAACGGTTACAAGTCTTTTGGTCCTTTAGTGGTAGAGCAGACACAGAGCTATCTTCAGAGGATTTGACCGCTACTTGGGGGGGGGGAACAAAACATTTGAAAACGGAGTGAGCTTACGCCCAGTGAGTGATCGAGAAAACATAGTAAATTCTCATACATGATTTCAGTAATGAGTTTTTAACTGAAACATAAACTTTTACAGTACTTGTACTGCAACATAAACATTTTCTAAGCGTAAAACATATAAAGCTGTTTTAATCATAAAACAGTAAAATCATTTCTCGATCCAACGTACCCTACTGTGGGTAAAACAATCCCAACACCAACTACTAGTCCAGAGAGAACCCTTTTGCTCAATCTCTGACAATATTCACCTGTGGCCACACTAAGTACCCTCACACATTAGGTACTTCTGCTCAGATACTTTTTCAATGTCCTTTAGTATTGAGCTACTAGGATACCTTCTCAAACGTCCTTCAGTATCCCGTGGGCTTGGTACCTTCTCAAACATCCTTTAGTACCAATAGATACCTTCTCAAATGTCCTTCAGTATCTAGTTGGGTGGATACCTTCTCAAATGTCCTTCGGTATCGCATTTTAGTAAAACTAGTCATAAACGACTTTTCTCACTTTTCTCTTTACAGCATGTAAAGTATAACACATATAAAACATGACTTTAAAGATGTTAACGCATGCTGGATCAAATCAACACATATAGTTTTTCAACAATTTCTCACACATGCATGCGTTCAAAACATAATTCACAACTTGCTTGGAAATCACTTCATAAAACTAGTAGGCATGAGAATATTCTTGAAAACATGCTTTTTATAACACGTTGTAATCAAACAGTTTAAGCAAAATATTTTAGTCAAAACATTTTAGCCACTCACATCGATTTCTTAGGAGCTTTTCACTCTAGTGGCTTCTCGGGCTCCTTTTCACCCCTAGAATCCAGTTCAACTTACAACTTGGATTACTCATAGTTCTGAACCTTATTTTGAAATACTTCCTTCTACAAACTTATTCTAAAATGTCTCAAAACTTCTCATGGTTTGGCCGGAATCACTGAATCTTCAAGACTGGCCCAGACTGATCCGACAGTCTGACCCTTCTGCCTTCTTTTCAATCTCCAGCCCGGTTCATTTGAGTTTTTCCCTCTGGTAGCCCCTCTGAAAGCTAGACTTTCAGAGCTTTCAGATGGCTTTGGAATCACTCCAAACGCACGAGTAGATTGGGAGATCTCCTCGTCTTAAGTTGATGCGTTCTCCTTAACCCTCACTGTCCAATGCGCTCTACTCTCCTTCTCTTTTTGCGTAATTTCTGATTTTGTGATTTGAGAATGAAGTCCCAAAGGCTCTAATTTATAGGCGTCCAAACTTCCCCTGGTGTTGACACCACCTACTTGGCTGCATGGCCAAGTGTTTACTTCTCCCTTCATCAACGCAAGCTTGCATCATCTTGGCCCAAGGTGTTTTCTCCATATGCGTTCTCCATAATTCCTTAGCCCTTAAGAATTTCTCCCAAATGATACATGGTTTGGCTGACGTTACCCTTGTCACCCTTATGCGTCCAACTTAGGGATTTCAACGCATAATCCACAACAACGCAGCCTAAACTCAATGCATAGATGCTTGCCCAGCCAATCGACGCATAGGGGAGGCCCTTCGACATTCGCGTGGGCGAGGCGCTCAAATGCATCACCGGACGAGGCGTTGCTGCACGCACAGGCTGGTCTCGCTCTCTCCCACTTTCTCGCTGGTCTCGCTCTCTCCTACTTTGTCGCTCAAAATCTCGCTCTCTCCTACAATCTCGCTCTTTCCAATCTCACTCTCTCCCTCTTTCTCGCTCAAAATCTTGCTCTCAGTAATCTCGCTAGTCTCGATCTCAATGATCTTGCTCTCAATGATCTCGCTCTTAGCTACTGCGAACATTGTTTGTCTCCGTGCAATTTCTACACGATTGTGCCACTAGTCAATTTCCTTCCATTGCTTTGTGCACAACACGCATTTCACATAAATTTTCCATACTTAGCCAATTTTTTCCAAAATTCCCTAAACTCAATTTCCATATTTTTCTTTTCAAATCCCCATTCCTTCTTCACCATTCCATACTAGCTTCCTCGTCAACCTATTTATTAAACAAATTAAATAAGAAAACAAACTTAAGTAGAAAATTAGGGTTCGGGGTTCAAATTAAATATGCATGCATGGAACTCAAAACGACACTCGGTTATGGCGAAATAAATGCTAATTAAATAAGGTAAGTTCAAAAGATTTTCATTAAATTCAAATATTAAACAATAGTAGGGTACCCATAAATCATAAAGGATAATAAGTAAGTCTGAAAAACGATTCTTAAAAAGTAAGTTTTAAACATCAAAACTAAAAGTTAAGAGGAACATGAAAAGGACTCTAAATCTCATGAGCGGAAGTGAAAAAAACTAGTCCCAGTGGCTCGATCACAAATTCCGCTTTTTATCGCCGGCGCATCTCTACCCTTACCTGAAACAACAACATGAGAAAGAATGAGTATAAAATACTCAGTAAGTAACCCCACTACTGGGGTCAGGCTGGGCATCTATGTCCTCTAGATACCCACCTTTGGTAAAACATATAAACTACTCTAGTCCTCATGGGACACATATACACATGAAACAAGAAGGAGAATGAGTCTTATCCTACTGTAGTTAAGTATGGCCACTACCTCTGGTGAATCCCGAAGGAAACACAAAATCTAATGGACATCTAACTAATCAGTAAGGACATTTGCACAATCTCAACATCATAATCAACACTGTACGAATCTATAACATACATATAAACCTCAACATCATGGCTCTAAAACATACACAAATACCTCAGCGTCATGGTTCTACAACATACATGTATACCTCAAAGTCATCAGATCAAATACAACCATGGAAGCACATACCATCTCATACTAGCATTCAAATGTCTATGTGCATAAATAAATAATTTAGATCTCTTAACAGAACATACTTTAATCATGTTATACTATCAATCTATCATTCTGTCATTCTACCATAATATTCATTTATAATGCTAGCATACATCTAATGCCTGGCCCGTGGGCAGTTCCAGTAGTAATATTACTTACCTCAAAGTTAAATCTAAAGAAACCCAAGCAATCTTATCCTTTTCAAGGCAAGCAACACCTACGATAAATCCAATATTTAAATCAATATTTTGGGTCTAACTCCAATTAACCAAATTATTTAAAGATCTTCTATTTAACTTTACCTAAATCAAAAATCCGCAGACGATTTCAGACAGCCAATGAAATCAGCAACTCCCAGTAAGACCCTAACATAAGAACGCAACCAAGTTTTAAAATTAAAACCAAGGCCTAATTGCACATACTCCAAGTACTACCAAAAATCTTGGTAAACTCACCCACGGTGTGATATGAGGCACCCCAAATATGCTAAACAACTCCAACTTCACAAAATAGCACCTTAATACCTTCAAGAACATATACCTTCAAGAACATGAATCCAAGGTTGACACATAAAGACCTTAATCGATTGGTGCCAACAGTAAATGGGTAGTCAAGAATCGATTGAAAACAACCCCAACCAATAGAAATCTTACCCAAGTTGACAAATCTGATGACGACACGAGCAACGAAGGCGGTGACAGGAAGAATCTGATGCAGATTCGATCGATTGCGCCGCGGCAGCTTCGGTGCAGATGCGTTTGGAGTGGCGTTGGTCGGCTCGGACGAACGGCGAACTAGGCTGGCTTCTGGTCGCACGAGTTTGCAACTGGAGAGGACTTGAAACGACGGTTGAAGCGGCGAACAAGGCTGGGTTTCCGGCAGAGGTGCAGCAGGCGCGCGGATCCGGAGGGCGGGGCTGGGCTTCTATAATGACGCAGCGGGAGCGGGCTGGGTCGGCAGTGGTAGAGATGGCTCGTATCGACGTCGGGCAGAATGCTGGTGGCTGGAGGCGGCGTGATCACAAGTTGCGTCGACGGCTAGGTTTTCTCAAAGGAGGGGGCGTGTGCGGTGAGGTTGTAGAAGAAGAGAAATTTCGATTTTTATAAAATAATAATAATAAAAACTAAAAGGGAAATAAATATAATTATACTTTATTCTTTTCCTTATTCCACTTTATACTATTAAATTCCTTTCATTTCCAAAAGAAATTAATTTCTGCCATTAATTACCAAATTGAATAATTTCACGCTAACAATTAAATTCTGCAACTTCACTTGACTTCCAAAATTCAAAAAAATGTCCTCAATAATAAAAGGAAAAAACTGAAATTACACAGAAAATATAAAAAATATTTGGGGTGTTACAATAACACTACAAGTCCAGTTATAGGCCCCAAGTCATCGTCCACTCAGTGGCAAGTCTTATTTCATTTATTTATTTATTTCATTATCATTTTATGTGAGAATATAAATTAATTGTATTTTTTTATAATTTTAGATGGAGTGGTGTATTAGTTGTCTCTAAACAGTCAGCAAATATGCTACTAGTATACCGACAAATATTTGATAGACTGATGCACAATCAGGTAAAAAATGTATATATAGATGAATATTTAAAACTTCTGGGTGTATAATTATCTTTTTTTTTTTGTTGGATTAAATGAACGCCATACACGCAATATATTTGGTCATCACTACCTGATTACTATCGTGATGTTCAAGACATCTGGTTAACCTTAAACCTCTTGTATATTTCTATATAGTAGAGTGGCATCATTCAGATCGTGTGTTGAGATAGTTTGGTCTGCAACAAATGGTACCTTCGTTTTGTTAACACTCCCAACACTACTCCAGATTGATTTGAGAGGTAAATATGACCATGACTGGCATCAAATTCACGCAGAATATATATCCTACTAGCGTGCACGTCATGATTGTTGTGTACGGGGAGAAATAACAAATAGACCAGCTATATTAGATGACTTTTTTTCTTGGTACGATTCAATCATGAGGTGATTTATCACACCTGATGGCGGTTACTCTTACTGCATGGTAAGAGATTTATAATCTTACATTTCCCAAATATATGATATGAATATTTATTTAATATTAATTTTTTCATCGTACAAAATAATTTTATTGAAGATATACAACAATAATCAGTACATCACAACTTATCAGAGTTGAGTTCAATGTGTGACCAAACATTGGCTAACATAAAAAGTATTATTCAACAAACGAGACGACTCAATGTTGCTGACATTGATTAGGCGAAGCTAATTTAGAGGTACACGAAGACATCCCCTCTGTAGGGTAAGTGCCAGGGGGTCGTCTTTAAACTTGATGTAAAATTCTATTTTGAAATTAAAGAACTAATTTCTCTTTTACTAAATAAGACTCTACCATGTACATGAGATCTTTTTTTTTTTTTTTTTTTTTTTTTGATAGAGAATGTACTACTTAGTTAAGTCAAAATTTTATTTTTAATATGGGTGCAGATTAAATATATAATTAAGTTTAGTAGTGAAGAAATTGGTTAGTTCAAAATTAAAAAAAAAGTCAAAATCGTGGACCCGGTTCATGAGTATGCCTTTGACTGGTCCACCGGCGCTAACATGGTGCTATAACATGGTGCTGACAAGATTAAAAGCTAATCGTGTACTGGGTACACAATTATCCTTCCCCCCAAAAAACTATCCTATTTTTGTCAATACTTTCCATTCCCACATATTTTTTAAAATTCTTTCACATCTACCCCATTTTTGTCATTAGTTTGAAAAACCAATATATTCTTGAACTTTATCCCAGTCTTCGCCTTGGCTAAATGGGACTGTAAGAAAGAAAGTAAGCCATGACACTATTCTATTGTTAAACAAGAAAGTGCTTCAGAGAAGACTGTTTTAGCAGTAGACTTCTGATGAAGTCAATGGCCAGGTGAATAACCATGAAGCTTGTAGCAACGATCAACAGTATGGCCATGTATTCCACAATGAGCACATATTGGCTTTTCTTTCTTGTTAGGTTTGTTGAACTGAGAATGAGGGGATGTACCCGGAGAGGTATTATTGGTTGAAGAATTCTTAACCAAAAGAGCAGTGGTGGATGAAACAGAGGGTGTTAATTAAGGAGAAGGAATCACACCATGCCATTAATTTTAAAATTTGGAATTTTATAGAAAACCTAGAAAAAGAAACAATAAATTAAGCATGCTTTTTTAACTTAAAATTACAGAGAAAAGAATTTTGCCTTTGAAAACTTTTTTTGGATTCTTTTCAACAACAACTTCCCCTCTTCTTTGAACAACAACTGATACGTTATGAATGTGATGAAATAATGGTATGAAATTGCGGTGGTGGATTATGCGTTACACATGCAAGTTTTCCTAGTAAAATCCAAGTATAAACCTTACTAGGTTTCCTCGTAAGTCCAAGGTCGAACACAGGGACTACTGAGATACTATGAGTTAGTAAATTTTGATTCCTTTGCAGTGACAAAAACAAATAAGTTGGTTGGTGTATTGTTTTAAATATAAGTCCTATGCGGCAGAATTGAGTAAAGAGTTAATGGCAACGAAAGTTACAATGAGTATGCGGAGAATGGCTTGAGAAGAGATTTAGCCAACACTTCCTAAGATTGCGTTCAAGCTATGCGATCATGCTACATACACACAACAGCATCTCATTTCTCAATGTAAATGCCATAGCTATTAATTCTAGGACGCATACGATGTATACGATAATATCGATAGGACTTATCTCTAAGCCTCTATTCTTGTCTATGCGATGATGAATGACACATACATACACAAGGTGACCGCATACTGTCATATCCTATTTCTATGGTGCATGCGATGCATAATAGCAAATAGAACTTATCTCTAAGTTTCTATCTCTTGTTTATGCGGTTCTAATCTGACTCTCTTAAGCCTAGATTCTAACCTAACTCTCTCAAGTCTAGGTTCTTTCTTTAGACTACTCTCTCAAGTATCTCTAAGGGGTGAAGGATGCATACATAAGACAAGATGATCGCATAAAGTGAAGATCTTAAGTCATGCTAGCTAAATGCTTCTTAACCCATTTGAAAATTTAGCCACTCATGTGAAATGTGAAGAGATTGAACAGATGTTGAGATGCAAATTCCATTTTATAAATAAAGTCAGAGTACAAAACAACAATGAAAAGTAGGGATAAGAAGCCCGGTAGCAACGTCTTGCTTCCCGAGGCTTTTACACTGTCTTTTTACTCTACTTTGTTCAGAAGAATATACTTGCTTTCGCAAGTGTCGACCCTCTCTCCGTTTGCAGCGCCTCCCAGCAGTCTTTCGAGCTAGCCAGGAGTGATCTTTCAACGTCTTCTTCTCTTCGCTCGCCTCCGCCTTCTAAGTATATGAACAACTACAGACTAATGGCTAACTAATTGTATATTCTATCTTTTATGTATATGGCGAACTGTGTAGAATTCGAACTAGAACTATGTCGACCCTTTAACAATGGTGGCCTTTGGTATTTATAGAGCTCAAGGTGAAGAAGCTTTTCTCTCAATTGATTGCAATGATGGACGGTCATAAATTCTTCTGTCTGATGCGCTTATTAATGATCACCGAAAAGTTGAATGTACTTGCTACAGTGTGTCGTTAACGACTTGTCAACTAAATTCGGATTCGACCGTCATCAGTTTTCCATCCCATCATGATTTATTATGCTTTTACCTTGATGGGTCGTCTTTATGTAGACACTTTCTTGAGAAAATCTTTGCGAGCGCATACGATCGCATGACTTTGCGGTCACAATCTTCCACTGCGCTCGGACGCCGAATTTCTTGGATCGCAATTTGCTTTGCGCCAACACATTTTCCTACACAAAATAAGTAAATTAGCTGCTTTAATGTGATGGGCGCATGCGATCGCAGTATTCTCAACTTAATGTTTTTGGACACGATTTTACATATTTTTACCGTCGCATTCCCACATTGTTTTATATCTTTGTATTGTAATAACGTGCATTTCTGCCCGTTATCAGCAACTTCAAGCACCAAAATGGACACTATCATCAGGACTTCCCCAATATTCTCCAACAAGGAACATGATGGTGGGATCCTTTTCTTTTGAAAGAAAGGGAAAGACTTTATAGAAGAAATTTTTTCTTTGTAATCTTTGGGAGAGAGATTTTTTAGAGTGATTTTGTACGTGAAATTTCTAAACTTTTTTCTTAATAATGCAGACAGTCTACACTTAAATTAAAGAAGAGAGAGGTGAGAGCGAGAATAACTCCCTCTCACTCGTACACCACCCCCCCTACAATTGCAGAGGAATTATATTTAATTAATGATTAAATTAAAGCAAAATCTAATTAAATTATAATTAATTAAATAATTAACAATTAATTGTTAATTATTTAATTAATATATTTAAATCATATTCAAATATACATTTCTCACATAATCTATAATTTTAATATGATTCTCTTCATATTATTATTTTAACCTATAATTTTTTATATGAATCCAATTCATATTTATTTAATATTTGAATCTCATTCAAATATTAATACTCTCATATTATATAGTTTAATTTTGAAGCTTATTCAAAATTAATTTTCTACTATAATATATCTATACACATTATATTAGTTGTATCTTATACAATTAATGTACATTCCCTAGTTTGAACATTTCAAATTCTTCCAAAACTATTTGATCCTTGTTTTACTCTTAGTAAGCTAGGAAGAGGGTCTAATGGACGTACAGATTAGAAGCTCCATTAATTCAATATTAATTAATTAAACTCTTTAATTATATTAATCAACATTAATTAATTGTGAGTCACTCCCCTAAAGACCCACATTTGCACTCTTCACACTATAGACTATTTCTGTATTCATGAATATAACCATTATAAGTAAGTCGATCCTTCACAAATTATTCATAATTACAGTTGGGTCAAATTATCATTTTTACCTCTGTATTTACCTCTTACTCCTTAAGTTCCATTGATCCATTCTAATGAACAACTTGTTTATAGTCTTACCATAAACAAAATCCCTCTTGAGTCAATGAAAGGAGGGACCCCATTGTTCAAGACCTGAAGTCAGCACCTAAGGGAGCAATTCATCTACTTTCCCTAAAAGTGGGAAGGAGTGAATTCTATCTTATGTAGCTATGTTCCCAACTCTTGGAAAAGTCCCCAAAATGATAGGCTTATTGAGTTGGCGACACAGGCCACTTTCACCCATACGAATCAAAAGATTGTCCTCATAACTAGGAATGCATAACTCACTCAGGATTGAGATCGAGTTACATATGGTCATCCTATTAAATATTAAACTATTTAGTCAACAGTGTTACAAAGAGAGGTAAAATATTTTGTAGTCTAGTCATATACAAAATCTTTGTATAGGTTATCCCCACTCGCATATCTCCATGAACAATTTGGATCACACCATTTGTAACGATCACAAAATGGGTCGTATCTATAGTGTCACTAGGATAAGGCACCCAACCCCATCCATATACCACAAACCATTTAGGTTATTACTTGAACATGATCCACTTATATGTCTATCACAAACTGTTCAAGTTACATAAAACAACCTTGGATCTTAGTTTATTGGATTGAGTTACGCAGTCTAAATGTCGACTAAAATAATTTCTTATTTTATTAAATAAATAATCTTTTTATATATCACAAACCATGAGATTTAGAACATAAATTCCAACAACAGGCCGTTTGGAGTTAATTTGGAGCAATTAGGAGCTATAATGAGTAATCGGCTCCAAAGGAGCAAAAATGACCAAAATACCCCTGGGAGCATAGCACAGCAGCGAAACGACACCACGCTCGGAGATTTTTCCTGAGAGCCTTAATTTGGAGCACTTGAAGGCAGCGTTGCGACACTACATGGCTATGCGGCAAAAGGCAAGGCCACACGCAGACGTGTGCATGACAGGCAGTAGAGGGGGGCACACAGGTGCACGTGCAAGTACATGAGCGACATTAGGCGCATAACGTTGCACTTTGATGAGGTGGCCCTCAAGGCCTAGAGCATCATGGCGTTGTCCCTCAACATTGAAGTGTTACATAGTTTTTATAACTTTCTTCCATTTTTAGGGCAAATGAGTGGGGGAGTTAGACCGATTTTGAGAGCTCTAAGCTTGATTTTAGCCATTCATGAGATTTATTTAGATTTTGACTTGTATTTGTATATTTTGGCATTGAGATTCAAATTCAATAAACGGTTGAAGGCCAAAACATCGATTTTGAGGTTTTTCTGGGCATTTTTTTTTTTTTTTTTTTTTTTTTTTTTATGTTTGAAAGAGATTTTGATGTATGTTCTTGGGTTTTGCTTAATCCTTCTTGTTTTCTATTCTTTACTTTAATCCATATGTAATTTGTGTTTGTTTAAGTTATAGATTTGTTGTAGTAAGCATAGGTTGTGTATGTGTGCTATGCATGTGAGAGGTTTCCTTTATTGTATCGATAACATGCTTAATTTGGGTAGCCTTAGGTTTTAGTTGTAGTTATGGTTCGATTGCTAGGATTCAAAGATCACTCAGCAGTGAAAGATAACAAAACCTAAAGAATAAAAAAAAAACGTTAGGTTGGATAAGGCTAATTTAGTCTAACGTCCTAATCAATCCAAGAGCCTAATGTGGTTAACTAAGTAGATACGTTTGCGTGATAATACTTAGTTAATTTAAGAATTGACATCCGCGTTGGTTTTCCTTAGGGAGTTTGTTCAGATTTTCATACATTCAATAGACTTGATCATCGGTTAACCCATAAACATTTGCATGATAAATCAATGAATTAATCCATAGATAGTCCAATGATCTCTTAATTGGATGTAGAGGTTGATTTTAATTGATTTAGGGGTTTAGAGTTGCAACTCTCATACATTTTTCTCTCGATGTTAGGGTATTTACTCATATGTACATTATACGGACCCTTAAGTGTACTTAGTTATAGGTGTATATAACATTGCACAAGGGTAGAGGTTAGGGTACATACATACATTTACATTATATAAGCATATATAGATATACCTAGTTAGAGAGGTTCAATTAACCATCTTGTGCTCTTATTTCCACTTTTGACACTAAATTCATTTAGAAAGAATTATATAGATATTTACAACACATTTTCTCCAAGGACTTACAATGCACAAGAGGTTGACATGGTAAATAAGTTTATAAATACTTCCTAGGGACTTAAAGCAAAGGGTTTGCGTTTTACGAAGATAATCAATGTACTTGGTTACACCAAGCTTTAAACTTTACATATTTCTCGTCATTGTTTCGGTGTTTTCATTTCTAATAGGAGATTGGAATCGACTACACTTCTCCATTTTCTTACTTTTAAATTTTGACAATTTTCGTCCCATAAGCTTTCTATATGTAATCAGCAACGCATACATTTAGACAGCCATTATTGTTGTTGTACTTGTATTCATATATATATATATATATATACACATCATGATATTCATATCTTTTTATCTATCGTTCTTATTCATAGGCATTGAGGTAGTTGGAAAAAAAATTGCAAAATCTTAGTCGGGGTATTATCATGAGGCACTTGCAGGAATATATATATATATATATATATATATATATATAACTTACAAATTTAGCAATGATTTTTCAAAATTTGCAAATATAGAAAAAAAAAACATAAAAGTAGATTTCTACTTTTATTATTCCAAATTTATCCTTAATGGTGTATCAGTAGTAGATCTGATATATTTTATATTTAGTATATCAGTCATTTGATATACTTTATATTTGGTATATCAATTGACTAATATACCGAACATAAAGTATGTATTTTCTACGATGGATATACCAATTTTTCGTTCATAAATCATATTTATCAGTCAAGAAATGCGTGTTCATTTACTATTGCTCGCAGACTTAATATCAATTCTTATTCATTTGTTCTAGAATTTTTCTAGTACATTATGATCAACTTATAATGGTCCAGTCTGTTATGTTAATAACCATTTTGAATAAATGTTGATAAACTATTGATACACCAAATACTACACTTGAAGTTGAATTTTAAACATGTGTGTGTTGATATATAATTAATATACTTAAGTAATTGTATTTTTAAGAAGTACTGATATACGAATGATTTATACTTGTTTTATACTTGAAATGTTTATACTTGAAATGAATTTGGAGTTAATGTTGATATACTACTAATACACCCATGTTATACTTAAAATCTTATTTAGAAGAAATATTGATATATTACTGATACACTAATGATATACTTGAAATTAGTTTTTATGAGCACTGATACAATATTGATAAACTAATTTGTATTTTAAATGAATTTTGAATAAGTGAGTAATTACAACTACTAATACACTAATAATATATGTACTTAAAATTGAATTTGAATGAGTATGGATATACTACTAATACACCAATACAATACTTAAAATGGATTTAGATTATGAGTGATATACTATTGATACACTAAAAATGTATATGAAATGAAGTTTTAGTGATCATTAATATACTATTGATACATCCATGTTACAATTTAAATGAGCATTGATAAATTTATTGATACACTAAATGCTTAGTATAGTATTTTAAGCTCATTATGATATACCATTGATACACTAATGATCTACTTGCAATTTATTTTGAATTAATACTAATATATAATTCAAATACTAATGTTAAACTTTAAGTATCATTCTAAATGATACGCATCATATTTGGTATATCAACCATATCGTTGATATATTTTTTTCTCTTTTTAAATCGGGTATATCAACCAATTAATATACGAAATATGAAATATTTATTATACAATCGATATACCAAAGTAAATATATAACTTCTATACCATTAAAATCATATAAAAATTTTGGAGATAAAACAGATTACCATGTGGAAAACAGATTACAGATAAAACAGATAAAATCATATAATAATATTTTTTAAAAATATAATGACAAAAATAGAGTTGGAGGGAAATATTTTCTAAGAATAGGTGTTTTGGGAAACTATTGACAAAATTGGAGTAGTGGAATCGTGTACCGGGTACACGATTTCCATGTGGCAAACTCGTGTACCCAGTACACGAGTACCATTTAATCTAGTCAGCACCACGTCGGCTGACTGGTTGACTGGCCAGACGCAAACTCATGGACCCGGTCCACGAGTTGCTTATCTTTTTTTTCTTTTTTATAAAAAGTTTGTTGACTATTTTTTTTTTAATTGTAGATATACAACAATATTAAAACTTTAGGAATTAGTCCATAAATTCCTTCGTTATTAAACTTAATTATATATTTAATCTACAATGAAAACATCTTGTACTCATATTAAAAAAAAAATACCATGATATTAAAGAATATTTACAATTAGTTCTTTAATTTACAATTTGAAAATGAAAGTTTACATGAAATTTAAAAAAGACCCCTTGGCCCTTATCCCTCATGGGGGTTGTCTACGTGTCCCTCTAAATTAGGTTCACCCTGTTGTCGCTGTCGTCTACGATGAATACGTCTTCGATCGGTGTCAGCAACATTTAGTCATCTTGTTTGTTGAATAATATCTTCTACGTTGACCAATGTTTGCTGACACATTGAACCCAATTCTGGTAAGTTGTTATGCATTGAATATTGTTGAACATCGCCGATAAAATTTAAAATTATTCTGTACAATAAAAAGATAAATATTAAACAATATTCATATCATATATATGGAAATTGTCTGATTTAAAATTTTTTACCATGTAGTAATAGTAAGCGTCGTTAGGTGTGATAAATCGCCTCATGATCGAATTGTACCAGGGAAAGTAGTCGTCTGATACAACTGTCCCATTTGTTAATTCTCCTTGTGTACAACGATCATGTCGTCCATGCCAGTAAGATAAATATTCCGCATAGATTCGATGCCAGTCTTGGTTGTGCTTACCTCTCAAATCGATCTGGTGTAATACTGGAAATGTATAAGACAACGAAGGTATCGTTTGTCGCAGACCGAACTGTCTCAACACACGATCTGGATGATGGCACTCTACTATATGGAAGCATATAAGAGGGCTAACGGTCAACCAGATGTCTTCACCATCACAACAATAATCAGGTAAGGATGACCAAATCTGTTGTGTGTATGGCGTCCAAATAATCTGACAAAAAAAAAAAAAAGCAATAAGTATACATATAAAATGTTTTAAATATTCATTTATATACACATTTACTACCTAATTGTGCATCAACATGTCTAATATTTTTCTGTACACGAGCAACATATTTGTTGACCATTTAGAGGCAGCTAATACACCACTCCATCTAAAATTATAAAAAATATAATTAATTTATATTCTTACATAAAATGGTAATGAAATAAATATATAAATGAAGTAATACCTGACATTAAGTGGACGATGATCTGGGGCCTGTAGCTAGACTTGTGGTGCTATAATTGGAAATCGATCATAAGCCCATACTTGTAATAGTATCAGTGGCCTCGCTATTTCCAACGTTTGTGCATTGGAAGCCTGAAAAAGTTCTATATACAACCATGCAATACATGCACCACCCCACGAGTACGTACCAGCGTGCTCGAAATCAGACAATAGTGGGAGGAACATGAGATGCACTAGAGTATTTGACTTGTCAGCAAATAAAAATCCTCCAATAAGCGGCAAGATGTATGCTTGTGCGTACCTACATATGCTGATATCGTTGGCATCGGGAGGAAATTCTGGAAACTGGGACGCCAACCAAGGGATACTCAATCTTGATCCCTTTAGATCCTCTGGTAGAATGCCTAAGAGCTCTTCACAAACGTTCTTCCAGTCATACTGCCTGTCAATGGTTGCCCGTCCACTCGTAACCCAAATTGTATGACAACATCCTGCAGCGTAATCGTACATTCCCCACAAGGCAAGTGAAATGTGTGGGTTTCTGGTCTCCAGCGCTCAACTAGAGCAGTAATAAGGTGCCAATCAAGCTGGATGAAACCAATTTGTGCAACCCCAAGAAAACCTGTCTACTGAACATATGGAATAATGTGGTGATCAAATGGGATAGTATGTTGTGCAGTTGCCTCCCTTCTCCGACAACTCAACACTACAGTGGAAGAACTATCCCATACTGTCTGTGAACGTGCGTATTTTGTTGGTATAATTATACAGGATTAGAAAGACTCAGCTCCATTACCTAAAAAGTTCAAATTACATTACATAATAAAATCCATTACATAAAAGATACATAAAAAGTACATAAAAAGATACAATTACATAAAATAAATTTATTACATAAATTCATTATAAGTACATATTTTTTATAGCAAGCTGTAAATCTTCTTTGGTATTAAACAACATTCCTTTTTGTATTAAACTATAGTTATCTTCACTTATATTCCTTTCTTCCAAAGTAGACCCTAGTTCACACGTTGAATTTGTCATTTCCTAATCTATTTGGGTGAAAATTTCCGATGGTACCAACTCAAGATCATGTTCCCCACTACTTTCGTTTCCAAATAATTCATCAACTTCAACGTCAATGTCACTATCTCCATCATTTCCAGATTCAAGAATAACTAAATCTTCAGGACGCATCAACATATTTATTATGATTTTTTCAACTTGTTATAGTTGACAAAAAATATTTTAATGTCAACCCAACAAAATCCAATTTCTAAGTTTAACATATAAGATCTAAATATTATACATTTATCAGCCCAAATCTAAGATTCATAAACCATATATTTAAATCAACCCAAACAAATAAAAAAAAATATAAGATCTAAGATTTAAGATTTATAAACATATACATATAAGATCAGCCCAACAAATACATATATTTCTAAGTTTAACATACATATATTTCTAAGTTTAAATCAGTCCAAACAAATAAAAAAAATATAAGACCTAAGATTTAAGATTTATAAACATATACATATAAGATTAGCCCAACAAATACATATAAGATAAACCCAACAAATACATATATTTCTAAGTTTAACATACATATATTTCTAAGTTTAAATCAGCCCAAACAAATAAAAAAAATATATAAGGTCTAAGTTCGGATGATTATGTATTGAAAAAAAACTAGAGAAAGAATTTTGCCACAGAAGCGTTCGGACGATTTTGGACAAGACGAACAAATGGAGGACGATTTCGAACAATTTTGTACGGACGGAGGCGTTTGGAGCAAATGGAGAAACGCAACTGTTATATGGACAGGCGGACGAATGATTTTGAGCAAATGAGGCGTTTGAATGCACAAGACAGAAGCAAAATGGGGAAGATTTTAGAATTTTGGACGGAGAAACACAACAAAAGAAGCAAGATTTTAGAATTTTGGAGCAAAATCGTTTGGAAGGTAGAACGCAGAAAGCTCTCGGTGAGGAAGAAGAAGGGACAAGCAGCGATTTAATGTAGAGGAAGTCGTGTACCGGGTACACGACTTAAGGTAGTACACAATTACCTCAGTCAACCCTCCATGACTGCCACATATACATAGGCGGGATTAGGGGAAGGGGTCAGATTTATCCCGACGGGAGTAAGAGTAATAATAATGTTTATATGTACAGCGATCAGATATAGTAAGCAAAATAATACGAAAAGAAAAAGGAGGATATGAAATAACCATAGTTGATGTAGCGAATGGGCGTCAAGTGGTTGATATTATCCCTCCAAGACCAGAACTTCTTGTTTCAGAGGGCAAATCTATCAAACTTGATCAACCATTAACGAGTAATCCTAATGTGGGAGGATTGGTCAGGGAGATGCGGAAATAGTCCTTCAAGATCCATTACGTGTCCAAGGCCTTTTGTTCTTTTTTGCATCTGTTATTTTTGGCACAAATCTTTTTAGTTCTTAAAAAGAAACAGTTTGAGAAGGTTCAATTGTCCGAAATGAATTTCCAAATCTGCAGATTTATCAACATCAAGTTCGCGCATGCCAGATAGACAGGGACTCGTGTACCTGATACATGATTAGAGCTAATCGTGTACCCGATATATGATTAAGGTGTAATTGTGTACCCTCGCTCAAGAACTAGACTCAAGCGATTGTGCTACTAGTCAAGACAGGAAGGTGGGACGCTATCCTGCCTCTTGACCGAAGCGCCAACCCGGTACAGCCGATTTAAAAACCTATTTTGGGAATACTTACCTTCTAACCTATTTTTTGTCATTATATATTAGAAAACATTATTTTAAAAAAAATTCAAAATATACATATAATCAATTTTACAAGAAAAATATTATGAATATTATAAAATAAATAGATGTCCATTGCATAGTGTTCCTAAAAGTCATGTGTCACCCTTGTCCATGTGCCTAATAGTTATTCATGTTTGGTGTCTATGTAAGTCCACATCCTACTTGCCACTTTGCCTATAAAATAGTGGCATTTGGTGGATCTTAAAATTACACATACATTGGTGAGAATTCCACTTCAAAATTCCACCAATTTTCATATTATCTAATTTTATAATTTTAGTTATTTTATTTTATATATTTTATATTATTATATATTTTTCTCTATATTCGTATTCCCATCAGCTCCCTCAATTTCACAACGTTATCAGCACGAGCTTCTGTTGTTTTCTCCGCTAAAGGTAGGTCCTAAAGGTATGTCGGCTTTTTCCTCTTCATTATAATTAATAAATTTAATATTATTTTGCACATTTAATATCTATTAAATTTCTAATAGAAATACAATATTTTGTGATAGTGTTGTCATGTCATATCTTACAAAATTAGAAATTTACAGTCCTTGACATTAATGGCAATAATTATTTGTCATAGGTGCTCGTGTTGAAATTCACCTGGATGCTATGAACTTGTGAGAAACAATTAAAGAATGAAATACGAAATCCAGTCAGAACAAAGCAAAAGCTATGATTTTTCTTCATCATCATCTCCACGAGGGATTAAAAATTGAGTATCTTGCAATAAAAGATCCTAGTATCTTATGGAAAAATTTGAAAGAAATGTATGATCATCAAAAGATAGTTATTCTTCCTAAAGCTCGTTATGAGTGGATGCATTTGAGGCTACGAGATTTTAAATCAGTAAGTGATTACAATTCTACATTATTTAAAATCAGTTTGAAATTGTTGTTATGCAGAGAATAAATTACTGATATTGATATGTTAGAGAAGACATTTTCTATATTTCATATCTCGAATATGCTTCTGCATTAGAAATATCGAGAGAAAGGTTTTAAATAGTATTCTGAATTAATTTCATGTCTTCTCATGGTCGAACAAAATAACGAGTTATTGATAAAAAATCATGAATCTGGACCAACCGAAACAACGCCATTCCCTGAAGTGAATACTGTGAATTTTAATAATAATCATGGTCGAGATCGTGGTTGCGGTCAATGTCATGACCGTGGTAGAGGAAGAAATAATTATTATTTTCGTGGTGTCATTCAAATTTCAAATGAACCACACAAAATGATGATCACAAAAGAAAAGCTCTACAAGACAAAAGTTCAAAGAGTATTGAAAATAAATGCTTCCAATGCGGAATGACTGGGTATTGATCACATACCTGTTGTACGTCAAAACACTTAGTTGACCTCTATCAAACTTCCTTGAAGGAAAAAAGGGGAAAAGTGGAAGCAAATTTTGCATACCAGAATAATGATATATTTGACCCATCCATATGACAATTATGGATGTGGCAGACTTCTTTGAATCTCCTAAAGAGAAGATTGACTTAGTTGATGGAATATCAAGTGTTTCTTTTGATTTTTAGAATATCTAGACTTAATGTTGTTGTTGTTGTTGTTGTTTTAACTATCTTCATTTCTTTAAGTATTTTTTTTCTTATTGTAATTATTTTCTTTTAGTGAAAAAACATGGATCATTTTCATATGCTGGGTGTTTAAAAAATGAGCAAAGAAGATCTATGTCTGACAGACAGTGTAACTACACACACAATACTTACAAATAAAAAATACTTTTCCAAATTGACAATGCTGAAAGCAAAAGTAAATACAATATCAGGTTCTGAAAACTTGATTGAAGGTTTTGGAAAAGAAAATATTATTTTGCCTAAAGGAACAAAATTTACAATTGACAATACATTGTTCTCTAGGTATTCAAAGAGAAACCTTCTAAGTTTTAAAGATATACTTGCACTGGTTATCATATTGAGATTGATAGTAAGAATTGTTGGGATTGGTGTCCTAATTCCCCCGGAGTCTCGTAGTTTATAATTTATACACATTGTTATGAATAAAATAAGAGTTATTTTATCTGGCATTTACTCATATCCAATAAACAAAGCTCCATGGTTATTGTATGTAAACTTAAGCATGTATATGAGATATACAAGTGAATCATGCCTTAAGTGATAACATAAATAGGTCTGTAGTATAAGGATTAAGGAGGGATACCTGATCTTGGTGACACTATGGATACAGCCTGCTTTGTAGAGGTTTGCAAGTGTTGTTACCTACTATAGATGGTAGATCCTGACCATTCATGTGGAGACATGCAAGTGGGGGTGTCCTATAAAAAGAGTTTGTATAAGACTGCACCACAAGATGATTCATCTCGGTATATAACGCCATTGATATTGGAGACTTACATCTCACCTAAATGACCATAGGTGACATGACTTCAATCCTGAGTGTTTTGGGAACTCCTGCCTTTGAGGGTAGTCCTTTGATTAGTATGGATGAGAGTAGCCAGATTGCCAACTCAACATGCCTACCTTTTTGGGGGGACTTGTCTGATTTGGGAGCTGGGAACTCAGCTACACAAGATGGAATTCACTCCTTCCTTGAAGCAGGGGTAAGTAGATAAATTGCTCCCTTAAGGGTTGATTCCGGGGATTGAACATAGTGGCCATAACTTCTCTTTGAAAGAAAGGACTCAGTCATAGTAGGACAAGGACTTATGTTCATTAGAGGGATCAATGGTACTTAAGGAGTTAGATGTAACTTCAGGGGCATAACGGTTATTGGCCCAGCTGTAGTTACGATCGATCTGTGAAGGGTTATCGCACTGTTGATTGGTTAAGATGAACACATAATATATCTGTAGTAAGGAGAGTTCAGCTATCGATCTTTAGTGGAGTGTCTAGCAGTTCACGGATGGTGGGTTCCGTGACTAAAGAGTTTAGTCAGTTATTCATGTACCATTGGAGCTTCGAGCTACAGGTCCATAAGGTCCCCTTGGTAGCTCAATGGATTCAAGTTGAGAATCGGTTCTTGGTGTTGATTTGAAACGTTCAAATTGACAAGAGGTAATTTGATTATATATGATCTAATCGGTGTGGTGTATGAGATACATCAAGTGGAGGATTAATGTAAATGAGATTTACATTAAGTTCCATGAAATATAAAAAGAGGTATGGTTTATATGTTTCATGAGATGAAATATTTAAACTATAGATTATAAATATACTATGGTAAGTTGGTTATCATATATATCTATAATAATATTAATTATTGGATAATTATCTCTTTTTCTCTAATAACCAATTGAGTGAGAGGTTATTGGTGGTTTCATGGTAACCGTGAGATAAAAGAAAAAATGATTTCCAAAATTTAGTAAGATTGAGATTTTCCATTCTTGGAAAGACTCACGGTGGCTATCAAGTAAATGAGATTTACTAAATGATAGCATTAGAGAGACTAGATGATCGTAGAGTATTTCTATACAATAGTCACTCAGCTGGCTAATTAGCTAAACGGTCACAGAGCTTTTGCTCAACGATCGCATAGCATTTGTTAAACGATTGTGCATCGTCTATACGATAGACCTTGTCTTCTCCCACTTGCTCAATCATTTACACGATTGTTCCTCCTGTCTCTTCCTCGAACCAAGTTCATACAGAGCCCACACTTCTGGATTCTCACACCGAGAATACTAAGGTAGCCATTGTGGTGGTGTCGTACTCAACTCGACATAGTCGAGGTTATTGGAGGTTGTTTCCTGTATTTGTGGTCTTGGAGTTTGCTGTGTTTGTGATCTTGGAGTTAACTGAGTTCATGGTCGCTGTGATCGTGCAATATAGCAGTCGTAGTGTTAGAGCGTTTGGGTTTGCAGTCATGTTGATTGTTCAAGCATTCGTGATCAAGGGTGTTTAAGATGATTCTTCAAAGGTATGTGTGTTCTTTCCCTTGATCATATAGTAAAGCATGATGTAATTTCGTTGTATGCATGACAAACATGTTTTCGTTTCTTGTATTGTAATTATTGTTGTTCAAATACGAATGAAATTTGGAATGATCATTTCGCTGCTCATGGAAATTCTCATGTCAGATTTTCTTCAAGAATAATGTGGAATATCTATATATCATATCCACTGTCTCAAATGAAAAACGTACATTGGAAGAGTTGTCTGTTTATCTTCTGGATTATATACTCATATACGAGTAATTGAAACATATGCAACAACGAACCTGAAGTTCATGAATCCAGACATATTTACAATTTGGCATGATCGATTAGGTCGTTCAGGATCTATAATGATGAGGAGAATTATTAAGAATTCAAATGGACACCCATTGAAAAACCAGAAGATTCTTCAATCTAATGAATTATCATGTGATGTTTGCTCTCAAGGAAAATTGATAATTAAACCATCACTAGCTAAAATGGGGAATGAATCACCTGCATTGTTAAAACAAATTCATGGTGATATATGTGGACCATTTAGATATTTTATGGTATCAATAGTTGCATTCAGTAGATGGTCGCACGTATGCTTATTATCAAGTCGAAATCTTGCATTTGCAAGATTGCTTGCTTAAATAATTAAGTTAAGAGCATAATTTCCTAATTATACAATTAAGATCATTCGTCTTGATAATGCTGATGAATTTACGTCCCAAGCTTTTGATAATTATTGTATGTCAATTGGGATAAATGTTGAACATCATGTAGCTAATGTTCAGACAAAAAATGGTTTAACCAATCATTCATAAAACGTTTGCAATTAATTTCAAGACCATTACTTATGAGAGCTAAGCTTCTTTCATCTATATAAGGACATGCTATTTTGTATGCAGCATCACTTATACACATTAGGCCAATAGCTTATCATAAGTACTCGCCATTACAATTAGCTTACGGTCATGAGCCAAATATTTCTCATATGAGAATTTTTTGGTGTGCAGTATATGTTTCAATTACTCCACCATAACACACTAAGTATTGGGGATGATGCCCTAAAGTCTCGTGTCCTGTAGTTTGTAAACAACTTGTACGAACACTTGTGATGTATAATATATGATATTTACTTCACTTCTTAATTTTGTTCATTTTATATGTTTTATTTGCTTTACCACAAACCAATAAACTAAAATCCCTGGTTGTCTTCATTTAACTTAAACATGTATGTGGTGACATACAAGTAGATCATGTCTTAAGTGATAACCAAAATGGTCTGTAGTATATGGATATAGGAGGGAAACCTTATCTTGGTAATGCCACAGATGCGGCCCGCTTTGTGGAATAGTTACAAGTGTTGTGACTTGTCACAGATGGTTTGATCCTGATCATTCGTGTAGAGGACATGCGAGCGAAGGTGTCCTATACAAAGAGTTTGAATAAGACATGACTACGAAGTGTTAACATCTCGTTATATAACGTCGTTCATGACAGAGACTTCACTTCATTAGGATTACCATAGGTAACATGACCTCAATCCTGAGTGAGTTGGGAATTCCTGCCATTAAGGGCGGTCTTTTGATTTGCATGGGTGTGAGTGGTTTATATCTTTAGTCTTTATGCGATACTACTTCTAAATATGCGCTGTTAATGATATGGTTGTAGTAGGCGATATGTAATGCGTGTCACAAGTTTCCTTGCGCTGAAACCAAGTATAATTCCAATGCAAGTTTCTTAGAATAATCCAAGGTCGAACACAGGGATTGTTTTCGTTAATGCGTTACTTTTGTGATACATGCGACCGGTTTTTACAATTAATAAAGAATTGGGTTTATACAAGAATCTAAAGTTCGATGAAAATAAAATTGAGTTAATAAAATAAAGTTGCGTTGAAAATAAAATCCTAAACTAAGATGATACAAGATACAAGATACATGATACATGATACATGATACTGAGTTGAGACTGACTGTGAAGTTATACAAAGGATCGTGGTATGCGATGGCAAGTCTTTATGGATAAATCAGAAAGAGAAAGAGTAAATAGTAAAAACAACGCAAGTTTGTCAATTGTGTTAAAGATAATACTAAGGTTCCACTTTCCCTTGGCGTACACCTCTCGGTGATCGGTCGCGTTCCCATATCTCTATGGTGAAACAGGGATGAAAGTGATGAACGCAAGGTTGCTTCCATCTCTGGAAGTACTTCTCGCTTTAGATAACACATTCTTCTAACCTTCTCTCGATAGGCAGAATAACATCTTCACTTCTGTTCTCACAGGTGAAGATGCCATCGAGCATGCTTTAGCTAAACTTAATTATTTCCTTAACACAAATTAATTTGCTTGCTTAATTCTTGCTAATTACCCAGGGAATTAGGAAAACATCATGGAGAAAATGGATTATGGATAAACGGAAATAGACAGATAGATGACAATGGTAATGATCATAACATTTAATACTAAGATTAAACGTTCGATACATGGTGTGAATGAAAGATTAAGAAGATGAATACAGATGATGAAATAGAGATTAGAAATGAATACAAAAGAGTGTCAACGTCTTGACAAAGATCCTAAACGGAGTTTGTGCTTGTTGGAGTATGGAAGTAATGGAGAGGAGAGCTTCCCTCTCAGACTTGCTCTTCTGGTAGAAGTGACCTTCGCACAGAGCTTCAACGGCAGGGATTGGAAGGATTTTTTGCCCGAAGACTCACCTCTCGGCCTTGTCTCGTAATTATCCAAGATCTACTCTGGAAATCGCTTCAGACCAATCTCTCTCCCAGATCAATATATGCACGTCTCTATGTATTCAAGTATATCTTTCAATGAAATTGCAGAAGCTATTTATAAGTGAAGCTTGGCTCTTTGACATTGTGGTCCCAACTTTATGGTTAAGTAGATCCTGAAATGGTGGAGTGAATATTCCTTCTGTTATGCAATCAACCAGTCAGAAATGCACAACTGAAAGCTATACATGTGTCAGAAGCCTCCGCAATTATGTTGCTCTTTACATCTTTGATCGATCGCTGCATGTGGTGTTATTTTTAATTACCGCATGCGGTTGAATTTACGTTAATCGTTAAGCTCTTGATCGATTGTCGCATGCGCCGTCATTGCGTTTATCATCTCTACATTTCTAAATGATGGGCGCATTGCGACGTAGATGCATTGTTTCTTTTATCTTTGAGCCATTAATGCATGCGGTGACAGATTTCCTGCAAAACAGAAACTGAAACATTCTATTCTACCATCGCAATGGTGTTAATGGGTGTATTGACGAAAATTTATAATTCTCGCATTTCTTAGCTGTAACGCAAATTTTATATCTTTAAGCATGTGGACAAATATATGATACTACTTCTAGATATGCGTTAATTATGAATGTTCTTGTAGTATGCCATGCATTGTCACAAGTTTCCTTACGTTGGAACCAAGTGTAATTCCACCGCAAGTTTCTCGCACAAGGACTGTTTGAGGTTATTGTGGTATGTTCGTGGTATATGCGACCAGGTTTTTCAATCTTTAAAGAGTGTTTTGTACAAGTATATAAAAGTTGCGATAAAGTAAAGGAAAGCAGTAAAATGCGATAATAAAATAAGTATAGTAAACCTAAGCTAGATGATACAAGATACAGGCTTCATGATATAAGATGCTGGGGTCCAGGCTGGCTGTGAAGGTTATGCAAAGAACATGGAATGCGGTGGCAAGTCTTATGTACAAACATAAAGAGAAAGATAACTAATATAAACAGCGCAAGTTTCTTAATTGCATTGAAGTTATAAGTACGGTTCCACTTTTCTCTTGGTGTACACCTTTCAGTGATCGACCGCGCTCCCACATGTCTGTGGTGAATCAGAGACAAAGATAATGAACACAAGGTTGCTTCCATGTCTGGAAGTACTACTCACTTTAGTTAACACATTCTTCTAACCTTCTCTCGATAGATCAGAATGGCATCTTCACTTCTGCTCTCACATGTGAAGATGTCGTCTAGCATGCTTTAGCTAAACGCAGTTATCTCTTTAACACAAGTTAAGTACTCATTTAATTCATATTAACTACGAGGGGATTAAGAAGACATCATGGAGAAAGTGATTCACGGAGGAACAGAAGTAGACAGAAAATGGAATATGAAAGCAATTGAAACATTTAATATATCTATTAAGCGTTTGATACATGGTGTGTGAATAAAAAGATAAAGAAGGTGAAATATAATGATGAAAAGAGATAGAACAGATACAAACAAGCGCCAACGTCTTGGCACCGATTTGGGTGGAGATCTGCTTGTCGGATTGGATGGATCAGATGGATGGATGAGCTTCCCTCTCAGGCTTGCTCAATCGGTAGCGGGGTTCTCAACACAGAGCTTCTCGATGGGTATTTGGCAGAATAGAACTGAGACTCACCTCTCGGCCTTGTCTCGTCTTCTTCCCAGATTTCTTCAGTTAAGCACTCAGCTCAGCCTCTTCTCTCAACACTTTGGTAGCAATTAGCCCCATATCCAGTAGCATATTTTTTTTCTCTGAAATCTATGGGGTATTTATAGGTGAAGATCTTTGACTCCGGCCTTGTGGTCCCCACTTGTTGTTATGGAAATTCCGAAGATGGAGGGATATTATTTCTTCTGTTATGCAATCAGACCATCAATTTTGCACAACTGTTAGTTGTACATGTGTCTCAATCCTCCGCTTTTGCGTTGCTCAGCTACATCTTTCGATCGTGAGTTCGTGGTGCTGTGAAGGCCGTTCGTGTTGTGGAGGAGTTTGTGACCGAGGAGATCGTTGAGGACGAGTGCGAAGTGTTCGTGCTGTATTCGTTGCTGTGTTGCATTCGTGTAGATCGAGCATTTGTGGCTGCTGTTGTTCGAGCACTCGTTCGCAACGGAGCGTGGAGACGCTTCTGCCATTGTGCGTAGAGTTTGATCTCTTTATACATTTGTATTGTTCATGCTGTAATTTCTGGAGTTATTTCTATAACCATTTGTTTGAAGTCGACTGTAAATGCATTGTTCGTTCATGATTGTAATATGGAATTATCGTTCGTCTGCTGCTCATGGAAATCTCAAGTCTGATTTCCTTCATTTGGTATCAGAGCCAGGTTTTCTGATATTCCAAATTACAGATCTGAATTGAACGCATTTGTAAACCCCGTACTCCATTTTCCTACATAAGTGAATAACAAGTGTGTTAAGTAAAATTATGAAATGAGGTAAAGAAAGTAGGAAGATGGAGGAAGAAAATTCTAAGTGCTAGAAATACTTAGTCAAAGGTGAGTTTAAATAATATAACAAGTGAAAATTGACTAAGTATAGAAGCAAAGTGTAGGCATGCGTTGATGGAGAAGTGTGGACGCATGAGGTTGCGTGTGTAGCAACCAAGGCTTGTAAAGGTTAAGTGTTGAAGGAAAGGATATACTATGCATTGGTACTAAGGATGAACGCATTAGTTGAAAGGCATGATGCGTTGATAAGGCTTGCGGCAACCTCAAGTGTGAGCGAGCAAAGGTGCCGGGCGATCGTGTAGCAGATGAGCGGCGCTATACGATTAGGTTTGCGATCATCTAGTAAGTGAACAACACTACACGATGAGGTAGGCGATCGTGTAGGCGGCCACTGGGTGATCGTGTAGCAAATGCGCGGAGTTAAGTGTTGCAGTAGGCGATCGTGCAGTAAATTGCGGCGCTAGACGATACGAAGGGTNACCTCTCGCCCTTGTCTCGTCTTCTTTCCGGATTTCTTCAGTTAAAGCACTCAACTCAGTCTTTTCTCTCAACACTATAGCAGCAATTAGCCCCGTATCCAGTAGCATATTCTTTCTCTAAAATCTACGAGGTATTTATAGGTGAGGCTCTTTGACTCTGACCTTGTGGTCCCCAATTGTTGTTATGGAAATTCCAAAGATGGAGGGATATTATTCCTTCTGTTATGCAATCAGACCGTCAATTCTGCACAACCGTTAGTTGTACACGTGTCCCAATCCTCTGCTTTTGCGTTGCTCAGTTGCATCTTTCGATCGTGAGTTCTCATGTGGTGTTGTTTTTATTATCGCATGCGGTTAAAAGTCAGCTCTGGATTGACTGTCGCATTGCGTCGTCATTGCGTTATCGTCTCTTCATTGTTGATTGATGGGCGCATTGTGATAGAGATGCGTTGATCAGTTCTTCTTGAGCCTTGAGCGCAAGCGGTGACTTGGTTTCCTGGAAAATAGAGTAAAATCTCATTTTCTTCCATCTTAAAGATGTTAGTGGGTGTAATTTCGATAATTCATAATTATTGTATTTCGAAGCTAATTTTCATACAATCGGCGCATATTCACTATCTTTTGGTCGCAATATCTAGATAATATAGTATAAATAACTTGTATTTCTACAAGTTATCACACCCCCAAATTTAGATATATGCTTGTCCTCAAGCATATCTTCTACTTAGGCAATAAAGCTTAATTCCTATTCTATATTTTTGTGACAATTGGTTGCTCCGAATGTTACACTTAGGCACATTACTTGACATCGCAATTTCCTTTTATCCTTGCTAATTCTTAACAAAGCCCTACTTTATTCTTCTATATAACAAATTTCTGCTCAAAAATGCTTTTCTAATTTTTCACAATAGAATGTTTATGTTCTATATTACATCATAGCAACGCAATGAAGAACACAAAATTAAAAGATTGAGAACATCATAAATATTGACAAAGGATGATAAAGAAAAAGGCACAGGCAAAAATGGAGTGAATATGTACTCATTGTATTGAATATTAACAAAGTATACAAATAATTAAAAATCAACGCAATACAAAAATTTGTGCCTATACAAGAATCAAAGAATTGAGATGTCATTGTTTGAATTCGTAAAAAAATTAACACCGTGCTTCTATTAACGCAAGTACATTTTTGCTGGGGACGGGCAACAACGCATACACCCCTGCAACACTCCCCTTAACTAAACACCTTTCTGGAGGATACCTCAACATAGTGCATTTAGCTAAGGATGGGCAAAGGACATATACGAGTGCAACACACCCCTCAACGCAATGCATTTGAGTGTAATGGCTGCAATGTTAACACACTATGAACCCATCATCGTGTTACATACCAGTTTTTAATTTTTTGTTTAATTCATAAAAAATGCAAGTCGAAAAGACGTTTCGGTGTTTAATGTTTCATCCAATCATTCACAAAAAATTAAAAAACAACGCTACTAATGTATACAAACTCAACGATTTAAACATGACATGAAAATTTAAAGTGAAGAGAATTCTAGAAAGCAGTAAAGGCTAATTCTAAAAAGCAGTAAATACATGATTTAGAAAGCAGTAAAAGGAAACTGTAAAGAAAGCAAGTAAACAATGATAGGGATGCTGGTTGAAAGAAGTGCTCAGAATTACCACAATCGCTTCCCTCCGCAGGCGGTTTAATCCTGCTTGCCCAAGTCAATGGTCCATGCGTCGCTTGAAGTCGCCTCCGTAGTAAGGCTTAATTCGTTGACCATTGACTTTAAACACTTTGTTCCCATCTAAAGTTGTTAGTTCCACTGCTCCGTGAGGAAAGATAGTCTTGATTTTGAATGGTCCAGACCAGCGAGACTTCAACTTTCCTGGGAATAATCGCAAATGAGCGTTACATAATAATACCTGTTGACCTTTGGTGAATGTCCGATCATTTATGCGGTCGTCATGCCACTTCTTGGTTTTCTCCTTATAGATCTTGGCATTTTCATTGGCGTCCTTTCGCCATTTGACCAGCTAATTTAATTGCAGCTTCCAGACTTTCCCCGCACTTGCTAAATCAAACTTCAGCTTCTTACATGCCTACATCGCCTTATGTTCCATTCAAGCAGCAGATGACAAGATTTTCCAAAGACCAGGGCATACGGGGACATGCCAATTGGTGTTTTGTAGGCAGTCTTGTAAGCCCACAGTGCTTCATCAAGCTTGGGTGAACAATCCTTCCTGAAGTATTGACTACCTTCTCTAAGATGGTTTTGATCTCTCTGTTGGAAACCTCCGCCTGTCCATTAGTCTGTGGGTGATAAGCGGTTGCAACTCGATGGCTGATGTTGAATTTAGTCAACAGGTTGGCAATTATGCGATTGATAAAGTGAGAGCCCTCATCGCTGATTAAGGCCTGTGGCATCCCATATCGAGCAAAAATGTTCTTCTTAAGAAACTTCGCCACTGTGGCCGCATCATTCTTGGCACATGCGATAGCCTCAACCCATTTTGATACATAATCAACCGCAACCAGGATATAGTGATGACCTTCTGATGGTGGAAATGGGCCCATGAAGTCAATTCCCCAAACATCAAATAATTCCACTTCTAAGATTGATGTCAATGGCATTTCATTTCTTTTTGACATATTTCCCGTTCTTTGACATCTACCACATTGCACAATGTGGGCTTGGGCATCCTTGAACAGCTTTGGCCAGAAATAGCCACATTGTAAAACCTTTGCAGCAGTCCGCTGCCCCCCAAAATGTCCTCTATACGGGGACTCATGACAAAGCTCTAGAATGTGCTTGACTTCGTGCTCAGGAACTGTCTCTTATACACATCTAGATGTGTATAAGAGACAGCGATATAGGAATGGGTCATCCCAGAAATAGAATTTGGCATCATATCTTAGTTTTTTCTTCTGCTGGTAAGAATAGTCATCTGGTATTTGACTGCAAACGATGAAGTTCATGATGTCCGCATACTAGGGAACATTAATGCCCACTGCCATCAGTAGCTCATCGAGGAATCTTTCTTCAATATCTTTTTCTTTACCTTGAACCTTGCAATTCTCCAATCTTGACAAATGATCCGCGACTTGGTTCTCGGTGCCCTTCCGGTCTTTAATCTTTAGGTCAAATTCTTGCAGTAGCAACACCCACCGTATAAGCTTTGGTTTTGAATCCTTCTTTGTCATCAAATACTTGATCGTAGAGTGATCCGTATACACCACAACGGTTGTTCCATTTAAGTATTGTCGGAATTTCTCCAGTGCAAATACCACTGCGAGCATTTCCTTCTCTGTGGTTGTATAGTTTTCCTGCACATCGTTCAATGTTTACTTGCATAATAAATAGGTTGTAATACCTTGTCTTTGCACTGACTTAATACTGCGGCCACAGCATATCCGTTGGCATCGCACATCAATGCAAATGGTTGCGTCCAATCTGGTGCAATCAAAATGGGTGCGGAGATGAGCGCATCTTTCAATATGTTAAATGTTTTGGTGCACGCGTCATCAAAGTTATATTCTCGATCAGCTTCAAGGAGTGCACTCAGGGGCCTTGCGATCTGGGAGAAGTTGCGAATAAATCTTCTATAAAACCCAGCATGCCCCATAAAGCTCTGGAGTGTTTTTACATTCACTAGTGGAGGTAACTTGGAAATTGTGTCGATCTTTGCCTAATCGACTTCCAATCCTACCTTAGAGATTTTGTGACCTAGAACTATACCTTCTTCCAACATGAAGTGGCATTTTTCCCAATTCAAAACAAGATTCATTGCCACGCATGTCTTCAAGACCTTTTCAAGGTTAGACAAACAAGAGTCATAATTACTGTCGAAGACTGAGAAATTATCCATGAATACCTTGACTGACTCCTCCAAGTAATCTGAAAATATTGCCATCATGCATCGTTGAAAAGTGCCTGGTGCATTGCAGAGTCCAAATGGCATGCGTCAGAATGTGAACATACCAAATGGGCACGTAAAGGTTGTCTTGTCTTGGTCTCTCGATACAATTGCTATTTGGTTATACCCTGAATAGCCATCAAGAAAGCAAAAAAATTCATTCCCCGCAAGTCTGTCTAACATTTGATCAATAAACGGGAGTGGGAAGTGGTCCTTTTTAGTGGCCAAATTCAGCTTGCGATAATCCATCAAATTCTCCACCCTGTAGTCGTCCTTATGGGAATCAATTCATTCTTGTCAATAGTGATGATTGTCATCCCCCCTTTCTTCGGAACACACTGCACTGGGCTCACCCAGTTGCTATCAGATATCGGGTAGATGACATCGGCGTCCAGTCACTTTACTATTTCCTTCTTCACGACCTCCCTCATGGCAGGGTTCAAGCGACGTTGCCTTTCTACGGATCCAGTCTTTCCTTCTTTTAGACAAATCTTGTGCATACAATATGAAGGACTGATTCCATGAATGCCTGCCAAGGTCCATCCTAAGGCCTTTTCGT
>NC_052358.1:59069435-59071961 GCF_009727055.1 Benincasa hispida
CACTTTACTATTTCCTTCTTCACGACCTCCCTCATGGCAGGGTTCAAGCGACGTTGCCTTTCTACGGATCCAGTCTTTCCTTCTTTTAGACGAATCTTGTGCATAAAATATGAAGGGCTAATTCCTCGAATGTCTGCCAAGGTCCATCCTAAGGCCTTTGCGTTACTTTTTAGGAACTGTATGAGCACATCTTCTTTTTCCTTACTCAGCGATGCGGAAATGATAACCAGTAACGTGTCGTTACTTCCTAAGTAAGCATACTTAAGGTGCACGGGCAACGACTTTAACTATAGCACAGGTGGTTCTTCCAGAGATGGCTTAATACGCTGTGAAGTTCGTTCAGACAACTTGAGTGGTTCAAAATTTGCTTCCACATAAATTGCAGCGCAGTCCTCTTCCATTATTGCGTCGATTTCAAAATTTTCTTCCTTCAGCTTCTTCAGGGGTTCGTGCTAATGTCCTTCCTGCAGTTCCTTCACTATTGTGTCGATTTCGCATTGAGTACGTTGAATTTTAACTTCTGATCGTCGACCTTGATGGTCAGTTTTCCTTTCTATACATCGATCAGCACTCACCCTGTGGCGAGAAATGGTCGACCTAGGATGATAAGGATTTCTCTATCGGCTTCGTAATCCAATATGACAAAGTCTGCCGAGAAGATAAACTTATCCACTTCCACAAGAACATCTTTTATCTTGCCCTCAGGAAGTTTTATCGATCTATCGGCCAGCTATAATGTGATCTTGGTTGGTCTTGCTTCGCTGATATCTAGCTTTTTAAAAATCGACAAGGGCATCAGATTTATGTTTGGCCCTAAATCACACAGCGCGTTCCCGACCATCTTCCCTCTTATTGTGTAGGGCAGTTTAAAGGTCCTAGGGTCCTTCATTTTAGTGGGGAGGTTGTTTTTAAACAGAGCGCTGCACTCATATGTTAACGCAACCATTTCATTTTCCCCAATCTTTCTCTTATTGGCGAGAATATCCTTGAGAAACTTTACATAACTTGGCATCTGCTCTAATGCTTCTATCAAGGAAATATTAATGTGTAGCTGTCAGAGAACGTCCAGAAACCTCTGAAATTGCTTGCTATCGTCTTTCTTTTTCAGCCTGGACGGGAATGGTGGAAGATCCTGTCGTATTTCTTGTTCACTTGGCTGTCTAGTGAGGTCTGGTGCTTACTATGTTTTGTTAGCTGGAGGTTGCGTCGATTGAGAATTCAAATCTTGAAGAGCTTCATCTTTTGAAGATGAGCTTACTTCTGAACTGGTACTTTTTCCAATATTAGTCAACTGGTCATCACCAACAATCAAAATCTGCTGGTGTTGTTGCCGCATCTGGTGGCATAATAGGGGCTATTGTTTTGTCACCTCTGGGCCCCGCTACTCCTGAGTCTCTGTGCCGCGTACCAGGAATTGTCCTCTTTAATTCCCTCGCAAGCTGATCTATCTGTTCTTCTAATTCTTTTAGGGATTCGGCTTGCGATTGTCTCATTGCCTCGCTCTTTTCAATATAATGTTTTAATGATGTCTCCAGAGACGAGGTGCTGCAAGAGGTGTCATATAAGAACGATTAGTCACAGGGTGGCATACCTTGAGAATTACTTGGGTTGCAGTCTAGATTAGTGAAGACCGGAAGGTTGCCTCGATCCCCTTGATAACTGTTCTGATAGAAACTTTGACTCCCCTGGTTGTGATTCCCATCCCAACTTGAAGTTAGGTGATCCCACCAACCAGGGTTATAGATGTTGCCAAACGATTCATCACAGATAAAATATATGAGTTGTTGATTCCATGGGTAGGCTTCTACTGGAAGTCCCTCTCTACATTGGACGCAATTCATTGTGGCCACGTGAGTCACCGCATTAACTTGAGCTGATCCTTGAGAGAGAGTTCTCTGTTGGTTAGCCACCGTCTGGAGGAGTGGGGTCATTGTGGTCATTTGATCGACCAGTGTGCTCATTGTGTCTGTTGACACATCAGCACTTTCTACTTTCTCTTGTTCCCGACCTCTTACCTTGAGCCCGGTATCAACCCACTCATTAGAATGTCGCGAGATGCGATCCAATATGTTCTTTGCTTCCGTATATGATCTGTTCATCAATCCTTCATATGCGGAGGCATTGGCAACTGCTTGCGTTGATTGATCTAAGCCATTATAAAATGTTTCCATCAAAATACTATCGGGAATCCCGATGTCCGGACAACTCTTCACTAATTGCCGGAATCACACCCAGGCAATGCTCAAGGTTTTGTAACCCTTTTGTTCGAAATTCAAAATGTTCCTCCTTCTCTTTGCATTGACAGACGGAGCAAAGAATCTGTTCATGAACCTATCAACCAATTGCTCCCATTCATTAATTTCATCAGGCTCTAATGCTTGAGCCCACCTCTTGGCTTCATCCCGCAATGTGTACGGGAATAGATATAGCTTAAGCCCTTCTTGAGTTACACCAGGCATGGAGAATGCGCTGCACATGTCTACAAAATTTGTCAGATGAGCGTGTGGGTCTTCTCCTTGTAATCTT
>NC_052358.1:59077557-59089266 GCF_009727055.1 Benincasa hispida
TCCAAAATATCCCCACATTCTGGATCATCGCCAACATAATTAGGTTTCATCTCAAAGCTTACATTCCCTTCAATCATAGGTCTTGGTGGAGATCTGCTTGCCGGATTGGATGGATCAGATGGATGGATGAGCTTCCCTCTCAGGCTTGCTCAATCGTTAGCAGGGTTCTCAGCACAAAGCTTTTCGGCGGGTATTCGGCAGAATAGAACTGAGACTCACCTCTTGCCTTTGTCTCGTCTTCTTCCCGGATTTCTTCAGTTAAAGCACTCAACTCAGTCTTTTCTCTCAACACTTTAGCAGCAATTAGCCCCGTATCCAGTAGCATATTTTTTCTCTAAAATCTACGAGGTATTTATAGGTGAGGCTCTTTGACTCTGACCTTGTGGTCCCCACTTGTTGTTATGGAAATTCCAAAGATGGAGGGATATTATTCCTTCTATTATGCAATCAGACCGTCAATTCTGCACAATCGTTAGTTGTACACGTGTCTCAATCCTTCGCTTTTGCATTGCTCAGCTACATCTTTCGATTGTGAGTTTGCATGCGGTGTTGTTTTTATTACCGCATGTGGTTGAAAGTCAGCTCTGGATCGACTGTCGCATTGTGCCGTCATAGCGTTAATCATCTCTTCATTGTTGATTGACGAATGCATTGTGACAGAGATACGTTGATTAGTTCTTCTTGAGCCTTGAGCGCAAGCGGTGACTTGGTTTCCTGCAAAACAGAGTAAAATCTCCTTTTCTTCCATCTTAAAGATGTTAGTGGGTGTAATTGTAATAATTCATAATTATTGTATTTTGAAGCTAATTTTCATACCATCGGCGCATATTCACTATCTTTTGGCCTTAACATCTAGATAAGGCAGTATAAATAACTTGTATTTCTACAAGTTATCATTAGCCAATTTATATACTATCGACGCAACTTTTTTTTCTTTTAGCCGCAATATCTAAATAAAACAGTATAAATAACTTGTATTTCTACGAGTTATCACACCCCTAAATTTAGATATATGCTTGTCCTCAAGCATATCTTCTACTAAGGCAATATTGTTCAGTTCTTATCCTAAATTTTGCGTCGATTGGTGTCTCTGAATGCTCCACCTAGGCAACATTACTCAACAACGCAATTTCTTTCTATCCTCGATAATTCATAAACAAGCCCTACTTTATTCTTCTATATAAAAAATCTCTACTCAAAAATTCCTTTCTTGCTTTAAAAAGAATGTTTACCTCTTCATGCAAAAACAACTTGGTACGACTTGAATGTGGTGGTCGGGTTGCGTTATTTTATTAGAGATTGTTGATCATGGTTACACCCTTCGTTTTGGCTTGTTCCCTCGGGTGTCATGCGAACATCCAACTATGGTTGTGTGCCAATTTCAACTTCAACTCTTGATTTTCGGCTAAGTATAACTTTTGCTGGTTAGAGGAGTTGTCCCTTATATTCTTTTTTTTTTTATTCTCATTTCTCTTTCCTTTTTTTTTCATATTGCATCGATCTTGGAAACCCACTTTCTTTTTGCCTTGCTCCCACGGGTGTCATGCGAACATCCAACTACGAGCAGGTTCCTTTCACGACTTAACTCTTGTTAGGTTGGGATTTTGATTTTCCCTTGTGCTGACATTGGAATTAGTATGAAAAAAAATTGTTTTTTTTTTTTTAGTTTTTTTAATGAACACATTTTCTTAATGACTGCATCCACTTGATCACACATTTTCTTAATGATCATATCCACTTGATCGCATCTGCTCAGACCTTCCCCACCCTTAAATTTAGAGATGCGCAAAATCCTCATTGAGTTGTTTTGGACAAAATAGACAAACACTTAGTCGAAATTTTAAAAAGAAGGTTTGAGCAGAGTTTTGAAGGATAAAAGGTAAAGCAGTGCTATTACTACGAATTATCTAAGTGTTAGTCAGAAAATACAAAGTGTGGGAAATGTTTCTAAGGTAATGCATATAATTCATCATGGCAGCGCATAAGAAAAGATAAAGAACATCTCAATAATTGACAAAGGATGATAAAGAAGAGGCTAACGCATACGGAAAGAATTGTTACTCAGTTGTATTAAAAATTAACCAAGTATACAAAAAATTACAAATAACACAATACAACATTTTAACATGTACAAAGAATCAAGTAATAGCTTCTATACATAGAAATGAATATTGAATGAAATTATCTTTTGTATTTGATTCAGACGGGTGCACGATTAAAAAAAAAATTACCACCACGCTTCCATTAACGCAAATGTATCTTTGTAGAGGACGGGCAACAACGCATGTATCAATGCAACACACCCCTTAACTTAACACATTTCTGGAGGACGGGCGCACGGTATTTCTACTAGTGCAACACTACCTCAACATAGTGCATTTTCGCTAAGGACGGGCGAAAAATACATACGAGTGCAACACACCTCTTAGAGCAATGCATTTGTGAAAGATGAACGCAAAGTGTCACTTGTTATCACAATATGTACTCATCATCGCAATGCATACCAATTTTTATTTTTCCTTTTTAATTCCTCAACCACGCAAGTTGATAAGACTTTGCAGTGTTCATCGTTTTATTCAATCATTCACAGAAATTTTAAGAACAACGCTACTAAACACGACATGGAAATACACAATTGAATTAAATTAAAAGTAAACACGTAAAGCAGTAAAGACTAATTCTAATAAGCAGTAAATAACACAATTTAAAAATTCAGTAGATGAAAGTTCTAAAGAAATCACTTAAACATAGATATAGGGATGCTAATTGAAAGAAGTTTTTCAGAGTTACCGCAATAGCATCCCCACAAGCGGTCAATCTTGCTTGCCTAAGTCGATCGTCTCCATGCATTGTTCCACATCACCCCCATAATAGGGCTTAATTCGTTGACCATTGACTCTAAATGCATTGTTCCCATCTTCAGTTGTTAGCTCCACTGCACCATGGGGAAAGATAGTCTTGATGCGGAATGGCCCAAACTAGCTGTAACGCATGATTTGTATGTATGATATTCAATGCTCATGATGATGCGATACTACTACAATTTATGCATTAATTAGAGATGCTCAAGTAGTATGCCCTGTGTTGTCACAAGTTTCCTTACGATGGAATCAAGTGTAATTGCACCGCAAGTTTCTCGGTGTGATCCGAGGTCGAACACGGGGAAGTGGTGTCGGTTATTGCGGTATGTTCATGGTATATGCGACCAGGTTTTTAAATTCTTGATAAAAGGTGTGTACAGTATGTAAATTGCAGTAAAATAAAGGAAAGCGGTAAAAATGCGATAAAACATAAAAATACAATCAACTAAACTAGATGTTACAAGATACAGGCTTTATATGCAAGATTCTAGGATTAAGGCTGGCTGTGAAGGTTGTGCAAAGATGTGGGATGCGACGACAAGTCTTGTGAACAGATTAGAAAGAGAAAGATAAGTATTACAAATAACACAAGTTCTTAATTGAATTGAAGGTATAAATACTATTCCACTCTTCTCTTGGCGTACACCTCTCAGTGATCGGCAGTGTTTCCCACATGTCTGTGGTGAAATAGAGTTTAACGTAATGAATGCAAGGTTGCTTCCATGTCTGGAAGTACTACTCGCTTTAGTTAACGCACTCTTCTGACCTTCTCTCAATGTATCATAATGACATCTTCACTTCTGCTCTCACAGATGAAGATGCCATCCAGCATACTTTAGCTAAACGTATTTTATAACTTTAATACATATTAAGTTCTTGGTGATTCATATTGCTCATCAAGAGATTAAGAAAACATCATGAAGAAAGTGACTAATGGGTGAACGGAAACAGACAGAGAATGGTAAACGAAATCTATCGAAACATTCAATATTTCTACTAAGTGTTTGATACATGATGTGTGAATGAAGAGATAAAGAAAACATGGAATATAGTGAAAGGGAGATAGAACAGATACAATCCAGTGCCAATGTCTTGGCACAGATTCAATGGAGATCTGCTTGCCGGATCGGATGGTTTCAATGGCAGGAATAGCTTCCCTCTCAGGCTTGCTCCACCGGTAGCAGGGGTCTTTGCACAAAGCTTCGATCGAGTATACAGCTGGTCGGATCTGAGATTTACCTCTCGGCCTTATTTCTTTCTCTTCTCGGATTTCTTCTTTTCAGCACTCAGCTCAGCCTTTTTCTCTCTAAAATCTTACAGCACTTAGCCCAGTATCAAATAGCATAATTTTCTCTGAATTCGCTGGGGTATTTATAGGAGCAAATCCTTTGACTCCGGCCTTGTGGTCCCCACTTTTGTTATGGAAACTCCGAAGATGAAGGGATATTATTCCTTCTATTATACAATCAGACCGTCAAATTTGCACAACGGTTAGTTGTACACGTGTCTCAATCCTCCGCCTTTGCATTGCTCAGTTGCATCTTTTGATCATGGGTTCGTATGCGGTGTTTGTTTTTACTACCGCATACGGTCGAAGCATAACTCTGGACCAACTGTCGCTTTGCGCCGTTACTTCGGTAATTGTCTCTTCATGGTTGATCGACGGGCGCAATGTGACAGAGATGCGTTGATTAGTTTCTCATGAGCCTTGAGCGCAAGCGGTGACTTGGTCTCCTGCAAAACAGAGTAAAGTTTGGCTTGTCCTCCATCTTTTTGGCGTTAGTGGGTGTAATTGCAAACATTTATAATTATTGTCATACTAGGTTAATTTTCATACAATTGGCGCATAATTACTAACTTTTGGTTGCAATATCTAGATAAGATGGCATAAATAACTTGTATTTCTACAAGTTATCACACCCCCAAATTTAGATATATGCTTGTCCTCAAGCATATCTTCTACTAAGGCAAACATGCTCCATTCCTATCCTATATTTCTGGGATGATTGGTTGCTCCGAATGTTACACTTAGGCACATTCCCTGACATCGCACTTTCCTTCTATCCTTTCTAATTCTTAGCAAGCCTTACTTTATGCTTCTATGTAACAAAATTCTGCTTAAAGACACTTTTCGAATTTTGAAAATAGAATGTTTATCCCTTCTTTATCAAAACAACTTGATGTAACTATATGCTGTGAGCAAAACTTTGCATCATTTATTCACTTAGAGACAGTTGGTCATGGTTACACTCTTCGTTTTGGCTTGTCCCTATGGGTGTCAAGTGAACATCCAACTACAGTATTGTGCCAGTTCTAACTTTAACTCATGATAATCAGAGGAGTTATCCCTTGAATTCTTTTTCCCTTTTTGGCTTATACTACGTTCTTCTTGGAGACCCATTTTCGTTTTGGCTTGTTCCTATGGGTGTCATACGAACATCCAACTACGAGCAGGTTCCTTTCACAACTAAACTCTTATCAGGTTAGGAACAGTTTTGAAATTTTCCCTTGCGCAAATATTGGAGTTTTGCATAATATATATTTTTTGTTCAAATGAAAGTAGACGCATTTTTTGAAATATTGCATACTTCTGAGTTCATCTGCTCAGACCTTCCCCACCCCCAAATTTAAAGATGAGCAAGGTCCTCATTGCATTGTTTGGATAGACTAGACAAACACTTAGAAGAAAATTCAAAAAAGAAGGTTTGAGCAGGACTTTGAAAGATAAAAGGTAAAGTACTGCTAAACTAAGAGTTAACTAAGTGTTAGTCAGAATTTACTAAGTATAGGAAATGTTTCTAAGTGTAACATATAATACATCATAGCAACGCAATGAAGATCGTAAAAATACAAGAGTAAAAATATAACAAAGATTATTAAAGGAAGATAAAGAAAGAAGCACAGGTAAAGAGTAGAGTGAATTATGTACTTTGATTGTATTGACTATTAACAAAGCATGCGAATATACTACAAATGGTCGCAATACAAAATTTTCTCATGCCTGTACAAGAGTTAAAGAATTTAGTTAACTTACAAAATAATAAAAGAATTGAATACAATTAAAGAATGGCTGCATTAAAACTTAAAATTGAAGAAAGAATAAAAACTAAGGTTGAGGAGCAGGGAGTTTTGGATAATATATATATTTTTTTTTCAAATGAAAGTAGATGCATTTTTTGAAATATTGCATACTTCTGAGTTCATCTGCTCAGAACTTCCCCACCCCCAAATTTAAAGATGAGCAAGGTCCTCATTGCGTTGTTTGGATAGACTAGACAAATACTTAGAAGAAAATTCCAAAAAGAAGGTTTGAGCAGGACTTTGAAAGATAAAAGGTAAAGTACTGCTAAACTAAGAGTTAACTAAGTGTTAGTCAGAATTTACTAAGTACAGGAAATATTTCTAAGTGTAACATATAATACATCATAGCAACGCAATGAAGATCATAAAAATACAAGAGTAAAAATATAACAAAGATTATTAAAGAAAGATAAAGAAAGAGGCACAGGTAAAGAGTAGAGTGAATTATGTACTTTGATTATATTGACTATTAATAAAGCATGCGAATATACTACAAATGGTTGCAATACAAAATTTTCTCATGCCTGTACAAGAGTTAAAGAATTTAGTTAACTTACAAAATAACAAAAGAATTGAATACAATTAAAGAATGACTGCATTAAAACTTTAAACTGAAGAAAGAATAAAAACTAAGGTTGAGGAGCATAGGGATCTAGTGGAGGGTATTAAGGTGGTGCAATAGAGCTATCGTAAAAAATAAAGGGCTACCTTAGATATGGAGGCACCATCGGACCATACAGATATGCGGTGAGAAAGTTGAAGTATTCTTGATTGCGCTCCGCTATCTGTCGCTGGTGTTGGAAGATCCTGTGCATACTGCACTGGATATTGATGAGTGCTTCCCTTGAAGTTGCAGCACTACATTAAATCTCATCAATGCGCTCCATTGCTACCTCAAATCGATGGTTGAAGAAGTGATGCTGCTGAGAGACAAGTTCTTGCTGTTGGGCCAAAGGGTTCTCATTTCAGCTAGCTCAGTAGCCAAGAAGGTGGAGGATGGTTGTGCCTACGATGTCTCGCCAGCACTGTTTTGAGGTTGGGCAGATGTGCCTTCACCCAAAGCATGTGGGTCATCAACTTTCGGCGGTGGGGTAGTGGGATGTGGTGATGAAGTTGTTGGTGAAGGTGGGGCTGCTGGTTGAATAGGAGAGTTGGAGAAAAGAGGAAGATTGGTAATCGGTTCACGAAGAGGGGAGGAAGCTTGCGCTGGCGGGCTTGGATGGTTTAGAGATCTGATGACTAAGGGAAGAGGGTTTAAGGGCTCAGGATCATGCACTGGTGACTCATGCACCCTCTCTTTTCCCTTATCTTTTTTTTTTCTTCTTTTTGGTCTGGGCTTCTGCGGCGCATTCAAATCAATCGCAGGTCTTTTTGCTGGCAGTTCCGGGCAATGAGAGGAATCCTTGAGGAGCATCCTTAGAATTTTGATGTTGATGAGGCCGTGAACTTCTGGCATGGGCTCCTCATCAATGCCTACACCCGCACTTTGGCATAAACTTGAGACGATCCACGGGAAGAAGTATTGCCCTCGTATATGCCCCACTAGTGCTCTAATCTGCCCTGCGATCAACCTTCCCACATCAATAGGAATGCCGCGTGCAATATAATATACGGCCATCACCCGATCCCTTGATACAGTTCTGTCATGTGTTGTTGGGATCAGTCGCTTCTTGACCAAATAAACCCAGAGCCTTCCCTCCGATAGCAAAGACTTAGACTCCAGAGTACGGATGCCTTTAGGGGAGATTGTCCATCTTGTTCCTGGTTGCGCTAATACCCTCAGCGCATTTCTCATCAGTTCTTCTGAAGGATCATCAATGATATTGTTCCCTGGTGCATCAAAGTTATCCCTCATCTAATAAAGTTCATTGATGTCCTTTGCGCTAAAGTGTACTGTCTCTCCTTTGAAAGTCACCGCATCCTTATTCCCCTGCAGACGCCCGCGATAGAAGTCCCGCACTACCTGAGGTACAATAATGGATGGGCACTGACAGAAAGTGTCTCACCCAAGCTCCACAATGACACTCGTGATGAGATCAGGTAGTAGGGTCGGCGCAGGGTAGAAGCCCATCTCGATCAGCATATCATCATTCTTCTTTCTCTTAGATGATTGCTTCTTGGTCGATGCAGGCTCGCTGCTCTCTGCTATGTCTTTGCCTTTTGCTTGTGGACTTTCCCTGCGCTCGCTAGATCAAAGTTTATCTTCTTGCTTGCCCACATTGCCTTGTGTTCCAACTCGAGAAGCAAATGACAAGCTTTTCCGAAGACCAGAGCATATAGGACATGCCAATTGGAGTTTTAAAAGCAGTTCTATATGCCCACAGTGCTTCATCGAGCTTGGGTGACCAATCCTTCCGAGAGGTACTGACTACCTTCTCCAAGATAGTCTTGATCTCTCTATTAGAAATTTCTGCCTGCCTATTAGTTTATGGGTGATATGTGGTTGCAACTCTATGGCTGACATTAAATTTGGTCAACAGGTTGGTGATGATGCGGTTGATGAAATATGAGCCTTCATTGCTGATTAAGACCCGGGGCGTTCCATATCGGGTAAAAATATTCTTCTTAAGAAATTTTGCCACCGTGACCGCATCATTCTTAGCACATGCGATGGCCTCAACCCACTTCGATACATAGTCAACCGCGACCAAGATGTATTGATGACCTTTTGAAGGTGGAAAAGGGCCCATAAAGTCGATTCCCCATACATCAAATAATTCAATCTCCAAGATTGAAGTCAAAGGCATTTCATTTCTACTAAACATGTTCCCCATTCTCTAGCATCTATCGCACTGCACAACATAGGCAAGGGCATCCTTAAACAATGTTGGCCAAAAATAACCACTCTGTAGGACTTTTTCGGCGGTCTACTACCCTAAAAAATGTCCTCCATAAGAGGACTCATGACAAAGCTCCAAAATTGCTTGGCCTCATGCTCAGGAACACATTGACGTAAAATATGATCAGGTCCAAGTCGACACAAAAAGAGGTCACCCCAAAAATTAAACTTGACGTCATGTCTCAGCTTCTTCTTCTGTTGGTATGTATAGTCTTCTGGTACTTGGCCGCAAACTATGAAGTTTACAATGTCCGCATACCATGGAACATTAACGCATACCGACATCAGCAGCTCGTCAGGGAATCTTTCTTCAATGTCTTTTTCTTTCTTCTAAACCTTGCAGTTTTCTAATCTTGACAGATGATCTGCGACTTGGTTCTCGGTACCTTTCTGATCCTTAATCTCAAGGTCAAATTCTTTCAGGAGTAACGCCCACCTTATCAGTCTTGGTTTCGCATCCTTCTTCGTCATAAGGTATTTGATCACAGAATGATCAATATACACCACAACATTTCTTCCAATCAAGTACTGTCGAAACTTCTCTAGCGCAAATACCACTGCGAACATTTCTTTTTCCGTTGTTGTATAATTTTCCTGCGCATCATCCATCGTTTTACTAGCATAATAGATAGGATGTAAAAACTTATCTTTACGCTGACTTAAGACTGCGCCCACTGTATATCCACTAGCGTCACACATCAACGCAAAAGGTTGCGTCCAATCCAGCGCAATCAGAATGGGAGTGGTGATGAGCGCATTTTTTAGTGTGTGGAATGCTTCAGCACATGCATCATCAAAATCATATTCGCGGTCAGCTTCGAGGAGCGCACTTAGGGGCCTTGCGATCTGAGAAAAGTTGCGGATAAATCTTTGATAAAACCCCGCATGTCCTAAAAAACTCCTAAGTGTTTTCACATTGACTGGTGGTGGTAACTTGGAAATTGCATTGATTTTCGCTTGATCAACTTCCAATCCTGCCTTTGATATTTTGTGACCTAGAACAATTCCTTCTTCAACCATAAAGTGGCATTTCTCCCAGTTCAGAACAAGATTAGTTTCCACGCATCTCTCAGGAACTTTTTCAAGATTTGATAAACAAGAATCATAAGTATTGCCAAAAACTGAAAAATCATCCATAAATACCTCAACTGACTCCTCCAAGAAATTTGAAAATATGCCATCATACACCTCTGGAAGGTATCTGGTGCATTACAGAGTCCAAACGGCATGCGGCAAAATGCAAATGTGCTAAATGGGCACGTGAAAGTTGGTCTTATCTTGATCTTCCAGTGCGGTCGCAATTTGGTTATACCCTGAGTAGCCATCAAGAAAACAAAAGAATTCATTCCCAGCAAGTCGATCTAACATCTAATCAATAAACGGAGTGGAAGTGTCCTTCTTAGTGGCCAGATTAATTTGCGGTAATCCATACAGATTCTCCACCCCGTAGTTTCCTAGTGGGAATTAATTCATTCTTGCTATTAGTGACGACTATCATTCCCCCTTTCTTTGGAACGCATTACACTAGGCTTACCCAGCTGCTATCAGAATATAGGATAAAAACACCTGCATCAAGCCACTTCACTATCTCTTTCTTCACAACCTCCCTCATGGCAGGGTTCAATCGATGTTGCCTTTCTATAGATCATGTTTTTCCTTCTTCCAGACGAATCTTGTGCATGCAATATGAGGGACTGATTCCTCAAATGTCTGCCAAGGTCCATCCCAAAGCCTTTGCGTTGTTTCTCAGGATCTGGATAAGTGTTTCCTCTTTCTCTTTACTCAGCAAGGTAGATATAATAACCGGTAAAGTGTTATTGCCCCCTAGATACACATATTTGACGTGCACTAGCAACGACTTCAACTCTAACATGGGTGGTTCTTCTAAAGATGGCTTAGTACATTGCGCTGGTCATTCAAATAACTTGAGTGTTTCAAAATCTGATTCAGTTTGAATTACGGCACAATTCTCCTCCCACATTGTGCCGATCCGAAAATCTTCTTCCTCTGATTCTTCTAGGGGCTCGTGCCAAGGTTCTTCCTACAATTCTTCAACATATTGACAATTTTCCATATCACTCGAGTATTTCAACGCATTGAGAATGTTGAACTTAACTTGCTGATCGTCGACCTTGATGGTGAGTTCTCCTTTCTGTACATCAATCACTGCTCGCTCTGTTGCAAGAAATGGGCAACTCAAGATGATAGGCACCTTAACATCAGCTTCATAGTCTAATATGATAAAGTCAGTGGGGAAGATGAACTTATCTACTTGCACAAGTACATCCTCTATTTTGCCCTCGGGATGCGTTATTGATCAATCGGCGAACTGCAATGTAATTATGGTTGGTATTGCGTTGCCGATATTCAAATTTTTGAAGATTGACAAGGGAATTAGGTTTATACTCACCCCCAAATCACATAGTGCATTTCTGACCTTCTTTCCCCCTGTTGAGCAAGGCAATGTGAAACTCCCGGGATCTTTCATTTTGGTGGGGATGTTGTTTTGAAACAGCGCACTACACTTATATGTTAATGCAACTATTTCATTATCCCCGATCTTTCTTTTGTTGGCAAGTATGTCTTTGAGGAATTTCACATAGCTCGGCATTTGTTCCAAAGATTCTATTAAGGGAATGTTGATATGTAGTTGTCGGAGAACATCCAAGAACCTTTGAAATTGTTTACTATCATCTTTCTTCCTCAGCCTGGATGGGAAAAGTGGAGGACCCCGTCGTACTTCCTATTCAATTGGCTGTTCATTGGGGTCCTGTGCTTGCTGTGTTTTAGGAACTGGAGGTTGCGGTGATTTTGAATTCAAGTCTTGTTGAGATTCATTCCTTGTATATGCACTTTCCTCTGAACTGGCAGTTCTGTCATCAATGGTTGATTGGTCATCGTTGATGGTTAAATCTATTGGTCTTGTTA
>NC_052358.1:59090208-59113554 GCF_009727055.1 Benincasa hispida
CTTGGTTTCAGCGTAAGAAAACTTGTGACAACCATACTATATCGCCTACTAAAAGCATATCATTAAACAATGCATATTTAGAATATATCGACAAAGGCTTAAGAAATAAACTAACGGTTACAAGTTTATGTCACCGTTGCGGGTGATTGGTACGGTTAGTATTGAGCACTTTTGTTGTATTTTTGCCAAGCAGATCTCTTTTGTACTGTTCTGTTTTAAGTGCGGAAGGAACAGGCTACCAGTTTAGATCCAGAATTCGAAGTCTAACCAGAGATCAGGTGTATTTTTCGCAGCAAGAGCACATAGATGAATTAGGCAGAGAAGGAACAATGGCTGAATAATAATGAGGGGCTTATTGGAATTAAAGGGTAAAACTGGATCAGTGCAAGACCTGTATTTCTTGCTGTCGACCACAAATCCCCAATGATGGGACTATGCGGCGCCAACTTTTTTTTGTAACTCTCGCCCGAAATTTCAAGACCCACAGTTGAGGAAATACAGAGTTTTGAGAGTAAGGCGATAATAACTTCAATATGATTCAAAACGCGGGACAATTTCGGAGGTCACAAGGAGCAGTCTCGTTCATGCTCATTTGACCCGTTTCGTGAATATACAATGCATCTCCCATACCTGTGTGACGTTTCAAGAAGGAATTAGATTGTCCTTCTCTTCTCGGTATACACTGCGGGATGAGGCCAAGAAGGTGGGCTCAGTATTAAGCCAAATGAAATCACACAGGATCAGTTGGTGTCGAGAGATTTATGAAATTATAATTCCAACGCAAGTTTCTCAGAATAATTCAAGGTCGAACACAGGGATTGTTTTTGTTAATGCGTTACTTTTGTGATACATGCGACCGGTTTTTACAATTAATAAAGAATTGGGTTTATACAAGAATCTAAAGTACGATGAAAATAAAATTGCGTTAATAAAATAAAGTCGCATTGAAAATAAAATCCTAAACTAAGATGATACAAGATACAAGATACATGATACATGATACTAAGTCAAGACTAACTGTGAAGTTATACAAAGGATCATGGTATGCGATGGCAAGTCTTTATGGATGAATAAGAAAGAAAAAATAGTAAAAACAACGCAAGTTTGTCAATTGCGTTAAAGATGCAACTAAGGTTCCACTTTCCCTTGGCGTACACCTCTTGGTGATCGGTCGCGTTTCCATATCTCTATGGTGAAACAGGGATGAACGTGATGAACGCAAGGTTGCTTCCATCTCTGGAAGTACTTCTCGCTTTAGATAATGCATTCTTCCAACCTTCTCTCGATAGGCGGAATAACATCTTCACTTCTGCTCTCACAGGTGAAGATGTCGTCGAGCATGCTTTAGCTAAACTTAACTATTTCCTTAACACAAATTAATTTTCTTGCTTAATTCTTGCTAATTACCCAGGGAATTAGGAAAACATCATGGAGAAAATGGATTATAGATGAACGAAAACAGACAGAGAGATGATAATGGTAATGATCATAATATTTAATACTAAGATTAAGCGTTCAATACATGATGTGAATGAAAGATTAAGAAGATGAATACAGATGATGAAATAGAGATTAGAAACGAATATAGAAGAGTGTTAACATCTTGACATAGATCCTGAACGGAGGTTGTGCTTACAAGCGTGTGTAAGTAATGGAGAGGAGAGCTTCCCTCTCAGGCTTGCTCTTCTGGTAGAAGTGACCTTCGCACAGAGCTTCAATGGCGGGGATTGGAAGGATTCTTTGCCCGGAGACTCATCTCTCGGCTTTGTCTCGTAATTATCCCGGATCTACTCTAGAAATCGCTTCAGACCAGTCTCTCTCTTAGATCAGTATATGCACGACTCTGTGAATTCAAGTATATCTTTCAATGAAATTGCAGAAGCTATTTATAGGCGAAGCTTGGCTCTTTGACATTGGTCCCCACTTTATGGTTAAGGTAGTTCCTGAAATGGTGGAGTGAATATTCCTTCTGTTACGCAATCAACCCGTCAGAAATGCACAACTGAAAGTTGTACACAAGTCAGAAGCCTCCACAATTGCGTTGCTCTTTACATCTTCGATCGATCGCCACATGCGGTGTTATTTTTTATTACCGCATGCGGTTGAATTTACGTTAATCACTAAGCTCTTGATCGATTGTCACATGCGCCGTCATTGCGTTGATCATCTCTTTATTTCAGAATGATGGGCGCAATGTGACGTAGATGCGTTGTTTCTTTTATCTTTGAGCCATTAATGCATGCGGTGACTGATTTCCTGCAAAACAGAAACTGAAACATTCTATTCTACCATCACAATGGTGTTAGTGGGTGTATTGATGACAATTTATAATTCTCGTATTTCTTAGCCAATTTCTATACTATCAACGCAACTTTTCTTTCTTTTAGCCGTAATATCTAAATAAAATGATATAAATAACTTGTATTTCTACGAGTTATCAGGCGTCCTATACAAAGAGTTTGTATAAGACATGACTATGAATGTTAACATCTCGTTATATAATATCATTCATGACAGAGACTTCATTTAATTAGAATGACCATAGGTAACATGACCTCAATCCTGAGTGAGTTGGGAACTCCTGCCATTGAGGGCGGTTCTTTGATTTGTATGGGTGCGAGTGGCCAGGCCGCCGACTCAAACCTACCACTTTGGGGATTCGTCTGATTTGGGAGCTGGGAACTCAGCTACACAAGATGGAATTCACTTCTTCCCTAAAGCAGGGGTAAGTAGATAGATAGCTCCCTTAAAGGCTGATCCCGAGGCTTGAACAATGTGGTGCCACAAACTTTCTCATAGCCCAAGAGGTGTTCACAAATAGTTGGACTATGTTGTATTGTTCATTAAAGGGATCAGTGGTACTTAAGGAATAGGATTTAACTACAGGGACAAAATAGTAAATTGGCCCAATTGTACTTACGAGCTACTGTGAAGAGTTATCGTACTCATGATTGGTTATATCCGATGGACAAAGAAATATATATGTGGTAAGAAGAATTCAGCTATCGATCTTTAGTGGAATGCCTGACAGTTAATGGATGGTGGATCTCGTAGCTATAGAGTTTATTTGGTTATTTACGTATCGTTGAAGCTTCAAGCCATAGGTCCATAAGGTCCCCTGGGTAGCTTGGATACAAGTTGAGAATCAGTTTTTGGGTCAGTTTGAAATGTTCAAATTGACAAGAGGGAGTTTGATTATATATGATATAACTGAACTAGTTAATTATATATGATATAATTGACTAAATATATGAGATACATTAAGTTGGAGGAAATTGGATATAAATATGATTTATATCAAGTAGAGGAGAAAACACTATGGTTGATATATGTTATCACACTATAGATTATGGATATAATATGATTATATTTATTATTTTATTAATTGGATGGTTATGAGATAATTGCCCACTATTTTCTCCAAATTCATGCGTTAGTGGAAAGTTCAAGTCAATTTTAGTAACAGAAGAATAAAATAAAAATAGTTTTCATTTTACAAGAGACGCATAATCACTCACAGTGTGATTAGCAATCGATCACATAGTACTTGAGAGCCTATACGATAGCGCTTATCGTTTAGTAAACGATCGCACACCCACGCGCCTTTTCTTTAAACGATCGCTTAGCGTCTGAGATGATCGATCATATAGACGATCGCTTAGCTTTTACTACTCGATCGTGTACCTCGCACTAAAGGATCAAGGACTCGACTATACGATAATCTGTCCCTTCTCCCACTTGTTTGATCTTTGTGCACAATTGTCTTTCCTCTTAACTTGTACCAAATCCGAACAAAGCCCACCCTTTGGATTCTCACTCCGAGAATACTGAGGGCTCCGAATGGTGTTGTCATCCTCATTTCCTGGTGTTCGTGCAAAGCAAGTCGAGGTAGACGACGGGAAAGTTGCTGAATGATTGTCTAACGTTCTAGCGAGAGGAGTTCATTTGCAGAGAGAGTGAGTTTTCAAGTGAAGAAAGTCTTCAACTAGTGTGTTCTCTCGGTCTCTTGTTTAATCATCCTTTATAGCATGCCAGTAATTTAGTGTTGTTAATGCATATTTGTATGTCTGAATGTATATTTGGAAATTCTATCACAATGAATTGGAAAGATCCATTATGCTCATAGGTACTCTTGTATAAGAGTTCCTTTAATTGGTATCAGAGCCAGGTTTCTGATATTCCAAATTCATTGTTGCAAAGAATTGCATTTACATTCTCGGTGGGTGAAGTACGTCTACTCTCTATTTAATTGTTAATTCGTTTGTGAATGCGTGGATTAATGGAGTCTTCTAGGTTGAAACCTCGATTTGTTAAATTCTTTTACATTTCTAGTTCATTGTAAAGGCCCCTGCATTTTTTGGCATAATTAATTACTATCGAGTCTATAATTTCAAAGTTAGTTTAAGTTTTGAGTCGTTCGTGAAGAAGCTTCGTTGCAAGGGTTGTTGTTCTTCAATGAAGAAAACGATCAAGCGTTGTTCTTCAATGATGGACAGAAATGTACGTCATTATAGGCCTTTTATATAGAATTATGAGGGCTATTAAGTAGAATATGCGGTAATTATACTAAGAATTCATGAGAAAATGAGCTTGCATCGATCAGCATTAAAAATCTCAGCTAACCCACTTTTATGCGTTATTATGCATTTAATTTTTTATTTTTGTAGAAAACGCAGGAATCGATCGCATGCGGTGGATCTTGCCATCGCAGAGGCGTCGCATACGCTCAACGCATGGATGTTGCGGCCATTAACCGCATGTGTCCATCGCATAGAGGTTACGGTTATAGAGTATAACCATAATAGAGGGATGACCACAAGGGTGGTGGAATGCGATGATACTCCGGAACCCAAGCATGAACGCATACCTCGGGAGTATCAAAAGGTGATGTTGACATTTCACCTACCACGCCATTAGTAGCAGAGATTCAGAGCAGGTCCATCACGACGTTAGCTGCAGAATTTCAGAGGGGACCATTAATGTTGTCAGCGATCAAGCTCTATAAATAGAAGCCTTGGAGCCCAACTTCAAATTATCCAGGTTTCTGCCTTCGAGCAAAGCCTTGTGATCCAGACGAAAGCGTGAGAAGATATTCTTGAGAGTTCTTCGTTCCTTCATCCATTCCGAGTGACAACTGGAGCCTTCACCGGAGCTAGATCTCGAGAGAGACTATTCCACCGCCCATCCATGGCACCACCGACAGCCTTGACACACATCTGATGGAAGCAAGATATTGCCTCCATCTGGCCCGCCATTTCTCTTCTATCTCTGTATTGTATAACATTGTGGCTTAAGAGATTAATACAATCTGTGATCAACGCATTTCTATATTTCCTTCGATTCCATCTTCATTTATCTCTTCTTATCATCCTTTACCTTCATTGCACAACTAAGTAAGACTGCTAGAGTATCGCATACTTAATCATGCAGCATAGACATATGAAGCATGTAGTAAACTGCAGAGAGATGTGCATTGATAACTTGTAAAAATACAAGTTATTTATACTGCCTTATCTAGATATTGCGGCCAAAAGAGAATAAATATGTGCCAATTGTATGAAAATTAGCTTCGAAATACAATAATTATAAATTATCGCAATTACACCCACTAACATCTTTAAGATGGAAGAAAAGGAGATTTTACTTTGTTTTGCAGGAAACCGAGTCACCGCTTGCGCTCAAGGCTCAAGAAGAACTGGTCAACGCATCTCTGTCACAATGCGCCCATCAATCAACAATGAAGAGATGATTAATGCAATGACGGCGCAATGCGACAGTTGATCTAGAGCTGACTTTCAACCGCATGCCGTAATAAAAACAACACCACATGCGAACTCACGATCGAAAGATGCAGCTAAGCAATACAAACGCAGAGGATTGAGACATGTGTACAACTAACGGTTGTGCATAATTGACGGTCTGATTGCATAACAGAAGGAATAATATCCCTCCATCTTCAGAATTTACATAACAACAAGTGGGGACCACAAGGCTAGAGTCAAAGAGACTCACCTATAAATACCCTATAGATTTCAGAGAAAAAATATGCTACTGGATACGGGGCTAATTGTTGCTAAATTGTTAAGAGGAAAGGCTGAGCTGAGTGCTTGACTGATGAAATATGGGAAGAAGACAAGATAAGGCCGAGAGGTGAGTCTCAGTTCTATTCTGCCAAATACCCGCCGAGAAGCTCTGTGTTGAGAACCCTGTTACCGGTTGAGCAAGTCTGAGAGGGAAGCTCATCCATCCATCTGATCCATCCAATCCGGCAAGCAGATCTCCATCGAAATCGGTGCCAAGACGTTGGCGCTTGTTTGTATCTGTTCTATCTCTTTTCATCATTGTATTTCACCTTCTTTATCTCTTCATTCACCCCATGTATCAAACGCTTGATAGATATATTAAATGTTTTGATTGCTTTCATATCCCATTTTCTGTCTACTTTCGTTCCTCCATTAATCACTTTCTCCAGGATGTCTTCCTAATCCCCTGGTAGTTAATATGAGTTAAACGAGTACTTAACTTGTGTTAAAGTGATAAATGCATTTAGCTAAGGCATGCTAGATGGCATCTTCACCAGTGAGAGTAGAAGTGAAGATGCCATTTTGATCTATCGAGAGAAGGTTAGAAGAATGCATTAACTAAAGCGAGTAGTACTTCCAGACATGGAAGCAACCTTGCGTTCATTACCGTCGTCTCTATTTCACCACAGACATGTGGGAGCGCGGCCGATCACTGAAAGGTGTATGCCAAGAGAAAAACGGAACCGTACTTATAGCTTCAATACAATTAAGAAACTTGTGCTGTTTTGATTAGTTATCTTTCTCTTTCTGTGTTGTACATAAGACTTGCCACCGCATTCTCTGTTCTTCGCATAACCTTTACAGCCAGCCTGGACCTCAGCATCTTGTATCATGAAGCCTATATCTTGTATCATCTAGCTTAGGTTTACTGTACTTATTTTATTATTGCATTTTTTACTACTTTCCTTTACCGTAATTTTATATACTTGTACAAAACACTCTTTAAAGATTGAAAAACCTAGTCGCATATATCACAAACATACCACAATAACCTCAAACAGTCCCTGTGTTCGACCTTGGATCACACCGAGAAACTTGCGGTGGACTTACACTTGGTTCCAATATAAGAAAACTTGTGAAAATGCATGGCATACTATAAGAACATTCATAATTAACGCATATCTAGAAGTAGCATCACATCATTTCGAGCATAGCATAGCATATGTTTTTAGCATCAATCCTAGCGTTCGCCAATAAGTTTATGATGCCGTTGCTGGGGAACTGGTTAACGGTTTATTGTTTGAGCATGTTTGTGGTATTTTGCAGGATAGATCTCTTTGTACTGACTGTTCAACGCAGAGAGCAGTCTGATGGCTTGTGAGTGCTAGAGTGATCTAGTGACTCTAAGTGGACCTAGAGATCAAGTGTACTATTCGTTCAAGAGTTCATCAGGGCCAAAGTAATTGGTGAAAAAGTATGGTTAATGAAGATATGGCACCGGCAGGAAACCAAATGGGAAATTTACCAGCGCAAGATCCAGTTTTTCTTACTACTGACCATAATATCTCTATGAGGGATTATGCAGCACCAGATTTTTATAATTTCTCACCAGGAATTTCAAGACCTCTGGTTAAAGGGAATGAAGCTTTGAGATGAAACCTATTATGCTGCAAATGATTCAGAATGTGGGAAAATTTAGAAGATTACAAGGAGAAGACCCACATGCACATCTGACAAATTTTGTAGACATGTGCAGCGCATTCTCCATGCCTAGTGTGACTCAAGAAGGGCTTAAGCTATATCTATTCCCGTATACATTGTGGGATGAAGCCAAGAGGTGGGCTCAAGCATTAGAAACGGATGAAATTAATGAATGGGAGCAGTTGATTGATAGGTTCATGAACAGATTCTTTCCTTCGTCTGTCAACGCAAAGAAAAGGAAGGACATTTTGAATTTCAAACAAAAGCGTTACGAAACCTTGAGCATTGCCTAGGTGCGACTCCAGAAGTTAGTGAAGAGCTGGCCGCACATTGGGATTCCTGATAGTATTTTGATGGAAACCTTTTACAATGGCTTAGACCAATCAACACAAGTAATTGCCAATGCCTCCGCAGAAGAGGGATTAATGAACAAATCATATACGAAAGCAAAGAACATATTGGATCCCATCTCGTGGCATTCTGATGAGTGGGTTGATACCGGGCTCGAGGTAAGAGGTCCGGAATAAGAGATAGTAGAAAGTGCTAATGTGTCAACAGACACAATGAGCGCACTGGTTGATGCAATGACCACAATGACCTCACTCCTCCAGATTGTGACTAATCAGTAGAAAATTCTTTCTCAAGGATCAGGGCAAGTTAGTGCGGTAACTCACATAGCCGCAATGGATTGCACTCAATGGGAAGAGAGACATCCAGTAGAAGTCTGTCCATGGAATCAACAACTCGTATATGCTGTCTACAATGAATCACTTAGCAACATCCACAACCCTGGTTGGTGGGACCGTCCAATTTTTGGTTTGGATGAGAATCTCGATCAGGAAAGCCATAGTTTTTATCAATTCAGTTATCAAAGGGATCGAGGCAACCCTCCGGTCTTCACTAATCCGGACTGCAACTCAAGTAATTCTCAAGGTATGCCACCCTGTGACCAACCTTTCTTATATGACACCTCTTGCAGAACCTCGTCTCTGGAGACATCGTTAAAACATTATATTGAAAAGAGCGAGGCAATGAGACAATTGCAAGCCAACTCCCTAAAACAATTAGAAGAACAGATAGATCAGCTTGCGAGGGAATTAAAGAAGACAACGCCTGGTATGCGACACAGAAACTCAAGAGTAGCGGGGACCACGGGTAAAGAATAATGTCATGCAGTGACATTGAGGAGTGGAAAAACAACAACCCTATTATGCAAAAAGCGCCAGATGCGGCAACAACACCAGTAGATTTGTGTGTTGATGATGACCAATTGACTAATATTGGAAAAAGTACCAGTTTAGAAGTAAGCTCATCTTTAAAAGATGAAGCTCCTTAAGACATGAATTCTCAATCAACGCAACCTCCAGCTAATGACACACAACGAGCACAGGACCTCACCAAACAGCCAAGTGAACTAGAAATACAGTAGGATCCTCCACCTTTCCTATCTAGGCTGAAAAAGAAAGATGATAGCAAGAAATTTTCAGAGGTTTCTGGACGTTCTCCGACAGATACACATTAATATTCCCCTGATAGAAGCATTAGAGCAGATGTCGAGTTATGTAAAGTTTCTCAAGGATATTCTCGTCAATAAGAGAAAGATTGGGGAAAATGAAACAGTTGCGTTAACATATGAGTGCAGCACTCTATTTCAAAATGACCTCCCCGCTAAAATGAAGGATCCTGGGACCTTTACATTACCCTGCACGATAGGAGGGAAGATGGTCGGGAATGCGTTGTGTGATTTAAGGGCAAGCATAAATCTGATGCCCTTGTCGATTCTTAAGAAGCTGGATATCAACGAAGCAAGACCAACCACGATCACATTGCAGCTGGCCGTTAGATCGATAAAGCTTCCTGAGGGCAAGATAGAAGATGTTCTCGTGAAAGTCGACAAGTTTATCTTCCCGGCAGACTTTGTCATATTGGATTACGAAGCCGATAGAGAAATCCCTATCATCCTGGGTCATCCATTTCTCGCCACAAGGCGAGCGTTGATCGATGTGCAGAAAGAAGAACTGACCATCAGGGTTGATGATCAGGAAGTAAAATTCAACGTGCTCGATGCGTTAAAGTACCCAGGTGATATAGAGAACTACCAATATATTGAGGAACTGCGGGAAAAACATTGGCACGAACCCTTGAAGGAGCTGGAAGAAGAAAACTTTGAAATTGACGCAATATTGGAGGAGGGTTACGCCGCAATTCAGTAGAATCTAATTTGAGCCACTCAAGTTATCTGAAAGGACATCACAACGCATTAAACCATCTTTGGAAAAACCACCCATGTTAGAGTAATCTCGTTGCCTGTGCACCTTAAGTATGCTTACTTAGGAAGTAACGACACGTTATCGGTTATCATTTTCGCATCGCTAAGTAAGGAAAGAGAAGATGCGCTCATACAGATCCTAAAGAGTAACGCAAAGGCCTTAAGATGGACCTTGGCAAACATTCAAGGAATCAGTCCTTCATATTTTAAGCACAAGATTCATCTAGAAGAAGAAGAGACTGAATCGGTAGAAAGGCAACGTCGCTTGAACCCTGCCATGAGGGAGGTCGTGAAGAAGGAAATAGTAAAGTGGCTGGACGCAGGTGTCATCTACCCGATATCTAATAGCAGCTGGGTGAGCCTAGTGCAGTGTGTTCAAAAGAAAGGGGGGGTGATAGTCATCACTAATGACAAGAATGAATTGATTCCCACAAGGATGACTATGGGGTGGAGAATTTGTATGGATTATCGCAAGTTGAATTTGGCCACTAAAAAGGACCACTTCCCACTCCCATTTATTGATTAGATGTTAGACAGGCTTGTGGGGAATTAATTTTTCTGCTTTCTTGATGGCTATTCAGGGTATAACCAAATAGCAATTGCGCCAGAGGACCAAGACAAGACAACCTTTACGTGCCCATTTGGTACGTTCGCATTCTGACGCATGCCATTTGGACTCTACAATGCACCAGGCACTTTTCAACGATGCATGATGGCAATATTTTCAGATTACTTGGAGGAGTTAGTCGAGGTATTCATGGATGATTTCTCAGTCTTCGGCAGTAATTATGACACCTGCTTGAAAAGGTCTTGAAGAGATGCGTGCTATATTAAATGTTTCGATTGCTTTCATATCCTATTTTTTGTCTACTTCCGTTCCTCCATTAATCACTTTCTCCATGATGTCTTTCTAATCCCCTGGTAGTTAATATGAGTTAAACGAGTACTTAACTTGTGTTAAAGAGATAAATGCGTTTAGCTAAGGCATGCTAGACGACATCTTCACCTGTGAGAGCAGAAGTGAAGATGCCATTCTGATCTATCGAGAGAAGGTTAGAAGAATGCGTTAACTAAAGTGAGTAGTACTTCCAGACAAGGAAGCAACCTTGCCTTCATTACATTCGTCTCTGTTTCACCACAGACATATGGGAGTGCGACCGATCACTGAAAGGTGTACGCCAAGAGAAAAGCAGAACCGTACTTATAGCTTCAATGCAATTAAGAAACTTGCGTTGTTTAGATTAGTTATCTTTCTCTTTCTATGTTGTACATAAGATTTGCCACCGCATTCTCTGTTCTTCGCATAACCTTCACAGCCAGCCTGGACCTCAGCATCTTGTATCATAAAGCCTGTATCTTGTATCATCTAGCTTAGGTTTACTGTACTTATTTTATTATCGCATTTTTTATTGCTTTCTTTTACTTTACCACAATTTTATATGCTTGTACAAAACACTCTTTAAAGATTGAAAAATCTAGTCGCATATATCACAAACATACCACAATAACCTCAAACAGTCCCTGTGTTCGACCTCGGATCACACCGAAAAACTTGCAGTGGACTTTCACTTGGTTCCAACATAAGGAAACTTGTGACAATGCATGGCATACTACAAGAACATTCATAATTAACGCATATCTAGAAGTAGTATCACATCATTTCGAGCATAGCATAACATATCTTTTTAGCATCAATCCTAGCGTTCATGAACATGCGTTGCACGAGTGTTGTGAGAAAATCCTATTTGCTTAGTGAGAGGTTGTAGCAACATGTGTCTATGAGCAGACGCAAGGCTTGTCTATGAGCTGATCAACGGTAGCTAACTACCCGGGAAGGTAAGTAGTGGAATTCACTAAGCAAAGTAAGCAAGTGTTCCTAGAGATAGGAATATTCTTATGTCAACCATGCTTTATATGACTATCTTATCTTATGAGCGCATCATTCATTATTTAGGCATACTTGGGAGAGTAGTCTAAATACCAAATCTAGACTTGAGAGAGTGGACTGGATCGCATAAGCAAGAATGAAGACTTAGGAATAAGCTCCCTTTGCTATTACACAGCGCATGCACCCTATGGATAGGATATGAAAGTATGCGGTCACATCGCATGTGGCCAGAAGTAGGATAAGCTGCTATGCGGTCATCTTGTTCATGTGTGAGAGCACGTGAGCGGGAATAGAGACTTAGAAATAAGGCCTCTCGACACTATCGCATATACATCGCATGCATCTTCATCAAGTGTGTATAGCATGATCGTATAGCTTACGTTGGCTGGGGTTACCCTTACGGTCAAACTTAGTGTTGTGTTGAAGACATCGTTGCCATTTTATCTATTTTCCCATGCATTTTACTACGCTTAACAGTTGTCGTGTCTCTATCTCTCATAGTCATACTTCCACTGCTTAATTTGTTAGTTAGGAGTAGGAGTAGTGCATAGCCCATAACCCTCAACATTCTTTTATTCTTCGCTGCAAACACATTACTTCATAACATTTAGCTACAAGTCCCTGAGTTCAACCTCAGATCACTCGAGAAACTTGCGATCTCATTATAATTGGCGAGAGCACAAGAAAACTTGTAGCAGGAACACATGGTCATTGCATACATTCTTAGACACATATTGCATATCCGACGCATGATCAGCGACGCATAGAGAACAAACGATAAACGGATATTTATTTACCTCCATTTCCCACACCATCAATCGTTGAGTATCGGATGCTCATGTGTCGTTTAACGCATGCGCGCACTAGACGATCGTATAGCTCAGCAAGCCTCATCGCTTAATCACTGACTATATGATCGCGAAGTAAAATGCATGGTAGATTGCTTACTTTATCGCGTGTTAAGCAATCATCTAGACGATTAGGCTTCGTAGCCTCGTTGTCGTCTAAGCGATCATGTAGCATTCGCGCTATCGTCTAGTGTGCGTTAAATGATCGTTTACATGGAGGCATTTACTACACGATGGGAGCTTCGCCCGGCGGTTCAAGACCCAATTCGCCTGTGAACCAATTTTCTCGGTGGAAAAATGTAATAGATAGAATTTTTCATTCTAGTTTTGTGTTGGTTCATCCTGGTTCATTAATCTGTGGTTTTATACATGCGATGTATGTTTATTTTATATGTCATATGGTATGCACATATAGAAAAATCCCACCTTAGGTTATGCATTGGTCATGCATCATCTCTTTATTATAATTGTTATGATTTATAGAAGCATTATTTAAATTACGTAAGAGCATGCACATGCATCATATAATATAAGAGATATTTATGCATGCATAAAAGCATTGGCATGCATCCCCTTTATAATATAATTGTTATAGTATAAAGGTGTATGGAAAGCATGTTTGCTTGGTTATTAATTATATATAAAAGTTATGTATAGTAATGACCGGACATTGCATGTAGCATGACACATAAGTTACTTTATAAGCGTTATAAATACCTTGTTGTGTGGCAATGTGTTTTAGTTGTTTGTTTTTAAAAATTAAAGAGAAATTAGAACTAAAAGCTATAAGAAAGACATGCATTCTCACTTAGGTTTAGTTCATGATTTTAAAATATTTAAAACGTGGATAACATAGACCTAAGTTCACGGTTCTAATATGATTAGCAACCTTAAGGCTTTAATCTTTTAATCAATTCAATAGGATTAAATTGACTAATAAAAGATTAAAGTGTAGCAAATCTATCTATAAGGGACCTTTTGTCTAAGGCAAATTCTGTCTAAGCTGGGGTATTTAAGTTGACGGAAACGTAACACCCCTACCTGGAAAGGTGAATTAAATAGATTTGATGCATGCATGCAAGTTAAGGAAAGTCCATTAAAGTGTTTAAATGTGACTACTTGAACTTGTTTTATTTCATAGACAAAAGTTGTTTATGGGCGGACTTAAAAAATGACTTAGACTAAAATCAATAGCCGGATTGTCTAGGTTAATGAACCCCTAGGTAGAACATCAGTGGGAGATACTTGGGGCATATGATGCTTCATTTAAACCTTTCACATTTCTCCGTTATAGTCCACACGTGAGATCTACCCTCGACCTCTTGGCACCCTGGGAGTGTCCTCCTAAAGGATGGTGTTTGGATAGGTCAATATAAGGTGGATGGAGAGAATGTTCATAGTAAGTGGGAGCAGAAAGTGCGACAGCATATCCCACGGTCTCCCTCGTTGGATTGAATGAAGTTTCTATGCATCACCTCGAGGCACCTTGGGAGTGTCCCCCTATAGGATGGTAGTTTTGCGTGTTTCTTTATTTGATCTCCTGTAAAAGGATAAGGTTACTTAGTCTCTTGTCCTAATCTGTTTCTTCCCTACGATGGGCTCATTAAGGCGGGTCTCCGACGTCGAAAACGAGGGGTTACACTTACGTGGAATTGTTAAGAGTTAATAGTTCTGGACCAAGTGGCTGTTAGGTTCAGTTCCAATAGTTGGTTCTGCCCAATGGTTGAAAATGTCTCATCCCAGTGAAGGCGCATCTGATCACCCCACCGGTGATGTTTGTCCTGCCTCGCTGGGGCATCATTGCAAAATAGAAGTCTTATCACTTAGGGTACTTGGAAACTGGTTTGCTAAAACTAATTAGTTAAAAATGTGGTTTAGCAAAGTCTTATAAAAGTATGTTCATTTTTCAGCAACAAGTTTTAAAAATGGCTACAGCCACAATCGCTTTACTTAGCACCGAAAAACTTACTGGCGATAACTATTTAAGTTGAAAACATATGATCATGATGATACTCATCATCGAAGATCTAATGTTTGCCCTTACGGAGGTCTGTCCTCCTATTCCAACTCTCAATGCCATTCGAAATGTTCGGGAGGCGTAGAGTGATGGACACGGGCAAACGAGAAAGCCCAAGCCTATATATTGGCCAGTCTTAGTGGCGTATTGACCAAGAAGCATGAGCTCATGGTCTCAGCGTGTGAGATCATGAAGTCCCTGTCGAGGAGCGACAATCCGTCTGGACAGCCAAGCACGAGCTCTGAAATACATCTTCAACTCCAAAATGGAGGAAGGCACCCCTGTTTATGAACATGTGCATAACATGATGGTCCACTTCAATGTGGTGGAGATGAATGGGTCTAGAATCGATGAGGGCAGTCAGATTAGCATTATCCTGTATACATTGCCGGAGAGCTTCCTCCACTTTGTTAGTAATGCGATTCTTAACAAAGTGGAATATACCCTTACAACTCTCCTCAATGAGTTGCAGACATACCAATCTTTACTGAAAAGTAAGGAGAGAAAAAGGGGTAAGGCAAATGTTGCTTCATCTTCTAGGACGTTCCATCGAGGTTTGACCTCAGGAACAAAGTCTGCACCTTCTACATCTAACTCTGCAAAGGGGAAGAAGAAGAAGGATGGTAAGGGGAAAATGAAAGCACCTGCTAACTCGCTACTTGTCGCCTCAAGGAGAAGTCTGTCGCCGGTTGAAAAGGGAAAATGTTTCCACTGCAACTAGGACGGACACTGGAAGAGGAATTGTCCTCACTGGCTGAAGAAAAGGAAGGTCGCCAAGGCTAAGGCCAAGGTAGACAAAGGTAAATATGATTTATTTGTACTAGAAACATGTTTAGTGGAGAATGATGATTCGGCCTAGATAATTGATTCGGGCACCACTAATCACGTTTGTTCTTCTTTTTAGGGGATTAGATCCTAGCGACAGCTAGAGGCTAGTGAGATGACAATGCGAGTAGGCACCGGGCACGTCGTATCAGTTGTGGTAGTGGGAGACATCCAGTTATCTTTACAGAATAGGTTTCTAGTTTTAAAAGATATTTATGTTGTTCCTGAATTTAAAAGGAACCTTATCTATGTAAAGTGTCTGTTACGATGTAAATATATGCTTTCTTTTAATGTGGATAAAGTGTTTATTCATAAAGATGGTGTTAAAATTTGTATAGCTAAACTGGAAAGTAATTTATATGTGCTAAGACCATTACCTTAAGTTCCCTCCATAACACAGAGTTGTTTAAATCTATCGTAACTCAATCTAAACGTCAACGAATTTCTCCAAAATAAAATGTCCAACTTTGGCACCTTCGATTAGGGCACAACAATCTCAATAGGATTGAGAGATTGGTGAAAATGGCCTTCTAAATGAGTTAGAAGGAAATTCTTTACCGGTGTGTGAATCTTTCCTTGAGGGTAAGATGACTAAAAGACCTTTTACTGGAAAAGATGATCGAGCCAAAGATCCTCTTGAGTTAGTACATTATGACTTTGTGGTCCTATGAATGTGTAAGCCCAAGGTGGCTATGAGTATTCTATCAATTTTACTGATAATTACTTTAGGTATGGGTATGTTTATTTGATGCAACGGAAGTCAAAATCCTTTGAAAAGTTCAAAGAGTTCGAGGCTGAAGTTGAAAATGCATTGGATAGACGGATTAAAACACTTCGATCAGATCGAGGTGGAGAGTTTTTGGATTCTGAGTTCCAAGACTATTTGATAGAACAAGGAATCATTTCTCAGCTCTCAGCACCGGGTACATCCTGTCTCTTATACACATCTAGATGTGTATAAGAGACAGGAGTTATGCTTCCTTACTGGACTCGTTTTGAAGTTTTGCAGTGAAGACTGTGGTATACATACTCAACTGTGTTCCTTCCAAGAGTGTTGGTAGAACACCTCTGGAGTTGTGGAACGGGCGTAAAGCTAGTTTACGTCACTTCCTCATTTGTGGTTTCCCGCCACATGTGCTTGAGGCGAATCCTAAGAAGTTGGAACCACGATCGAGGTTATGCCTCTTTGTAGGCTACCCTAAAGGTACATAAAGAGGTTATTTTTATGAACCGTCAGAAAATAGGGTGTTTGTTTCCACGAATGCTGCTTTCTTGGAGGAGGATCATATTAGAGAACACAATCCACGTAGTAAAGTCGCGTTACGTGAGCTTTCCAATGAAACTACTGAAACTTCAACAAGAGTTGTTGAAAGGCCTGCTTCATCAGCAAGAGTTGTTGATAATAATTCATCTAGTAGGTCGGTTCTACCTCAAGAGTTGAGAGAACCTCGACGTAGTGGGAGGGTTGCGAACTCGCTCGTTCGCTATCTGGGTTTCACAAAAATCCTTGCTACGGTAGCAGATGGCAACGTTGAGGATCCGTTGTCTTATCAGAAGGCAATGGGGGATATAGACCGAGATGAATGTGTTAAAAGCCATGGATCTCGAGATGGAATTGATGTACTTCAACTCAATATGGGATCTTGTAGATCAGCCTAATGGGGTAAGACCTATAGGTTGTAAATGGATCTGCAAGCACAAACGGGGTGCTAATGGGAAGGTGCAAACCTTCAAGGCTTGACTTGTGGCAAAGAGTTATACCCAAGTAGAGGGAAACGACTATGGGGAGACTTTCCCGCCTATTACCATGTTAAAGTCGATCTGCATCCTCCTGTCCATTACAGCTTATTATAATTTTGAGATATGGCAAATGGACATCGAACGAAAATCTTGAAGAGACCATTTACATGGTGCAGTCCAAGGGATTCATTAGTTTTCTTATTGTTGTATGTAGACGATATACTACTCATTGGGAATGATGTAGGTCTACTGACTGCAGTTAAAAACTGGCTAGCGGTCCAATTTCAAATGAAAGATTTAGGAAAGGTTCAGTTTGTTCTGTGAGAACAGATCTTTTGGGATTGTAAGAACCAAGTGCTAGCACTGTCTCAGGCATCGTACATTGAAAAGATGTTGCTCAAGTACTCGATGCAGGACTCCAAAAGAGGCCTACTACTGTTCAAGCATGGAGCACTTTGTCTAAGGACATGTGTCCTAAGATGCTTCAAGAGGTTGAGGAGATGAGACAGATCCCATATGAATCTGCCATTGGCAGTTTTATGTATGTGATGCTCTGTACTAGACTAGACATCTGCTACGCTGTGGGAATAGTCAGTAGGTATCAATCTAACTCAGGCCAGGGTCACTAGACTGCAGTGAAGAACATCTTCAAGTATCTTCGGAAAACGAGGGACTACATGCTCGTGTATAGATCTAGGGATTTGATCCTTACTGGATACACAAATTCTAACTTTCAGACTGATAAGGACTCTCGCAAGTCCAAGTTAGGGTCGGATTTAACTCTTAACGGAGGAGCTGTAGTGTGGCGAAGCACTAAGTAGGGGTGCATCACCGACTCCACTATGGAGGTGGAGTACGTAGCGGCTTACGATGCTACTAAGAAGGTCGTCTGGTTCAAGAAGTTCTTAACAGAACTGAAAGTTATTCCAGATATGTTTAGGCCAATCACCCTCTATTGTGACAATAGTGGTGTTGTGGCAAACTCTAAGGAGCCTAGAAGTCACAGGCGCGACAAACACATAGAGCGAAAGTATCACTTGATCCGCGAGATGGTGCATCAAGAGGACGTGATCATCACAAAGATCGCTTTGGAGCACAATGTTGTTGACCTGTTTACGAAGGCTCTCACGGCTACAATGTTTGAGGGTCACCTTCAAAGCATGGGTCTACGGGACAGTCCACGGCTGGACTAGGGCAAGTGGGAGATTTTATCGTACTGGCTTTTATGCCCTAGTTTATTGTTTTGTACTATCTTTTGTACACCCCACTCGCTTTAGGACAAGTGGGAGATTTTTGGGGATGATACTCTAAAGTCTCGTGTCCTGTAGTTTGTAAACAGTTTATACGAATGCTTGTGATGTATAATATATGATATTTATTTCACTTATTGATTTTGCTCATTTTGGATGTTTTATTTGCTTTACCACAAATCAATAAACTAAAATCCCTGGTTGTCTTTATGTAATTTAAGCGTGTATGTGGTGACATACAAGTGAATCATGTCATAAGTGATAACCAAAATGGTCTATAGTATATGGATATAGGAGGGAAATCTTATCCTGGTAATGCTACGGATGCGGCTCGCTTTGTGGAATAGTTACAAGTGTTGTGACTTGTCACAGATGGTCTGATCCTGATCATTCATGTAGGGGACATGCGAGCGGGACGTCTTATACAAAGAGTTTGTATAAGACTTAACCAGGAAGTGTTAACGCCTCGTTATATAACACCGTTCATGACAGAGACTAGGATGACCATAGGTAACATGACCTCAATGCTAAGTGAGTTGGGAACTCCTGCCATTGAGGGCAATCCTTTGATTTGCATGGGTGTGAGTGGCCAGGTTGCCGACTGAAACCTACCACTTTGGGGATTCGCCTGATTTGGGAGCTGGGAACTCAGTTACACAAGATGGAATTCATTCCTTCCTCGAAGCAGGGGCAAGTAGATAGATAGCTCCCTTAAGGGTTGATTCCAGGGCTTGAACGATGTGGCGCCACATACCTTCTCTTGGCCCAAGAGGGGTTCACACATAGTTGGACTATGTTGTATTGTTCATTAGAGAGATTAGTGGTACTTAAGGAGTGAGAAGTAACTACAGGAGAAAAACGGTAAATTGGCCCAACTGTACTTACGAGCATCTGTGAAGGGTTATCATACTCATGATTGGTTATATCCGATGGACACAGAAATATATCTGTGGTAAGAAGAGTTTAGTTATCGGTCTTTAGTGGAATGTCTGGCAGTTAACGGATGGTGGATCTCGTGGTTAAAGAGTTTAGTCAGCTATTTACGTATCGTTGGAGCTTCATGCCATAGGTCCATAAGGTCCCCTTGGTAGCTTGGATACAAGTTGAGAATCGGTTTTGCGGTCATTTTAAAATGTTCAAATTGACAAGAAGGAGTTCAATTATATATGATATAATTGAACTGGTTAATTATATATGCTATGATTGACTAAATGTAAGAGATACATTAAGTTGGAGGAAATTGGATATAAATATGATTTATATCAAGTAGAGGAGAAAACACTATAGTTGATATATGATATCAAACTATAGGTTATGAATATAATATGATTATATTTATAATTTTATTAATTGGACGGTTATAAGATAATTGCCCACTGTGTTCTCTGAATTCATGCATTAGTGGGAAGTTCAAGTCAGTTTTACTAACTGAAGAATAAAATGAAAATGCTTTTCATTTTGCAAGAGACACATAATCACTCATGGTGTGATTAGTAATCGATCGCATAGTACTTGAGAGCCTATACGATAGCACTTACCGTTTACTAAACGATCGCACACCCGCACGCCTTTTCTCTAAACGATCGCTTACCATTTCCTAGACGATCCCTTAGCGCCTAAGCTGAACTAAACAATCGTATAGACGATCGCTTAGCTTTTATACTCGATCGTGTACCTCATACTAAATGATTAAGCACCCGACTATACGATAGTCTGTCCCTTCTCCCACTTAGTTGATCTTTGTACACGATTGCCTTTTCTAAACCAAATCTAAACAAAGCCCACCCTTTGGATTCTCACTCGGAGAATACTGAGGGCTCCGAGTGGTGGTGTCGTCCCCGTTTCCTGGTGTTCGTGCAAAGCCGGTCAAGGTAGACAACAGAAGAGTTGCTGAACGATTGCTTGACATTCTAGCAAGACGAGTTCGTTCGCAGAGAGAGCAAGTTTTCAAGTGAAGAAAGTCTTTAACTGGTATGTTCTCTCGGTCTCTTGTTTATTAATCCTTTATAGCATGCCAGTAATTTAGTGTTGTTAATGCACATCTATATGTCTGAATGTATATGTGGAAGTTCTGTCACAATGAATTGGAAAGATCCACTTCCGTTCATAGGTACTCTTGTACAAGAGTTTCTTTACTAAGATGGATCCTCAAAGGAGGTTAGGAATATATGTTCGATATGATTCCCCATTAATTATTAAATATCTTGAACCTCTGACGGGTAATGTATTTACTGCACGATTTGCTTATTTTTATTTTAATGAGACAAATTTTCCAATATTGGGGAGAGGAATTATGAAATTGAAACAAGAAATTACATGGAATTCATCGTTATTATCTCATTTAGATTCTCATACAATCAATGTGAACTTGTAGTTCAGAAAATAATTCATTTACAAAATATAGCAAATTAATTACCAGATGCATTTATAGATGCGAAGAAAGTAACTAAGTCACATATACCAGCTGCAAATGTTCCAACAAAATTGGTATCCCAACAAAACAAGTTGTCACTGGTGAGTCTGGAACATGCTAGAAGCATGGTAGACCAGTGGGTTCCAAAGATAAAAATCCTTGAAAACGAAAAATAATTAATAGTGAAAAAGACTTGGTTGAGGATGTAAATACCCATAAAAAAATCCTCGACATGACTAGTGAGAAAGGTGAAATACCTAAATATAATAATGAGATTTCAATAAAATATGTCATGTCAGGAAAAAAATGGAATCGAACTAATGTAATTATTGACAACACTTTTGCGTATAATGTTGCTCTTGATATTATATCTGAAAATGGTGATCTTGAACCAAAGTCTATTGAAGAATATCGACATTGAAAAGATTGGCTTCAATGGAAAGAAGCAATCGAAGCAGAATTAAACTCACTTTCAAAATGTCAGATTTTTTTATCAGTAGTCCGAACACCAGAAGGTGTTAAACCTATGGGATACAAATGGGTGTTTGTGAGGAAAATAAATGAAAATAATGAGGTCACAAGATATAAATCAAGACTAGTTGCACAAAGTTTTTACAAAGACCTGATATTGATTTTGAGGAGACGTATTTTCTGGTGGTGAATGCAATTACATTAAGATATTTAATTGGCTTGACTGTGTATAAAAGTTTGGATATGCATCTTATGGATGTAGTCACAACATATTTATATGGATCACTTGATAATGATATTTATATGAGAATCCCATAAAGATTTAAAATACCTGAAACATATACATCAAATTCTCGAGAATTCCCGAGAATGGTATTCGATAAAGTTACAGAGATCACTATATGGATTGAAACAATCAAGATGGATGTGGTACAATCGCTGAGTGGATATTTATTGAATTTGAATATTTATTGAAAGAAAGATATCAAAATAATCCAATATGTTTGTGTGTTTTTATAAAGAAATCACAATCAGGATTTGCTATTATAACTATATATATTGATGACTTGAATATAATTGAAACTCTTGAAGAGTTTTCAAAGGCAATATAATATCCTAAGAAATAATTTGAGATGAAAGATTTTGGAAAAATAAAATTTTTCCTTGGTTTGCAAATTGAGTGTTTAACAGATGGAATATTTAATCGGTCAACTTATACAGGAAAAATTTTGAAAATATTTTATATAAACAAAGCACGTCCATTAAATATTCCAATCGAAGTCCGTTCATTGGATATAAAGAAAAGATATATTTCGACCTCAAAAAGTTAATGAAGAACTTCTTGGTCCTGAAGTACCCTACCTTAGTGCAATTGGTGCATTTATGTATCTTGCTAGCATTTTCAATAAATTTATTAGCAAGATATAGTTCTTTTCCAAAAAAAAATGACATTAGAATGAAATTAAGCATATACTCCATTATCTCCGAGGAACAATCGATATGAGTTTGTTTTATTCAAATAAATCAAATTTTGATCTAGTTGGTTATGCAGATTTTGGATATTTATCTGATCCACACAAAGCTATATCTCAAACAGGTTATCTGTTCACATGTGGAGGAACTGATATTTCATGATGATCGGTAAAACAGACCATAACTGTCACTTCCTCAAATCATGTTGCAATCCTTATAATTCATGAGGCTAGTCGAGAATATGTATGGCTAAAATCAATGACTCAGCACATTCGTGAAACATGTAGCTTGTCTTCTAATAAAAACCCTCCAATAATATTATATGAAAACAACACAGCTTGCATAGTCAAAATCAAAAGAGGATATATTAAAAGAGATAAAACAAAGCATATTTCACCGAAGCTTTTCTACACTCATGATCTTGAAGAAAATGGTGACATCACTGTACAACAAGTTTATTCGAAGGATAATCTGATAGACTTATTTACAAAGGCATTACCAGCTGCAACTTTTGTATTTTTTTAGGAGTATATATTATATGAAATATGTACTCTTTGTCCTTCACTAAAAATTTTTTCCATTGGATTTTTCCTAGTAAGGTTTTAACGAGGATATTTCATATATATATATATATATGAGCATCTAAGGAGGAGTATTATGAATATTATAATAATAAATAGATGCACATTGCTTAGTGTCCCAAAAGCCATATATTACCCTTCATATTGTCTGTCCATGTGCTTAGTAGTTATTCATACTTGATGTCCATATAAGTCCACATCGTACCTGCCACTTTGCCTATAAATAGTTGCATTTGGTGGATCCACACATATATCGGTGTGAATTCCACTACAAAATTCCATCAATTTTTTATATTATCCAATTTTATAATTTTAGTTATTTTATTTTATATTATATTATATATATTT
>NC_052358.1:59113579-59145746 GCF_009727055.1 Benincasa hispida
TCTACACTACAATTATCAGCTAAAAAGCCTTTTAGATAACGAATCTTATTTATTTCTATAACATATTTTGCCTCGACTTATTTATATTATGGAATCTCAGGCACTCGAACAAATCGAGATCTTTTTGAAGAGAGAAGATGGTTATTGTGCATTTTGATGACCACAAAAAAATGACTCATAGGTATAATAGAAGCTTTGTTACTTCTCATAGCAGCAAAATGAAATGAAGTAGATGAATGATCTCTTATATTTATTTTCCTTATGAAGTGTATTTTCTTATGATTTCAGGTTACATATGAATAAAGGCAGTGGGTGGAACAAGTTTCGATTTTTTCATTATTTCTGGATAATCTTCTCTATCAAGTATCTCAAGGCATGTTTCAGTTTTCACTCAAGGCTGTCCCATATTTCTTGATCTCAGAATTTTTAGTGTAGTGAACTATATGTATTATCTTAAAATGTTGATGGTCATAAGTTTCCAAGCATAAGGAAAAACTCGCCATTAGTTGTCTTTGAAAGAGTTGGTGAGTTCATCTAAGTTAAGAACTTGGTGATATCATTCAATTAAGGTTATACTATTGAAATATCCTTGAATTAGTTTCTTTTCTCTCTGAACAATTTAAAGGTTTCATTTTTTATTTTTATACTTTTAAATTATTCAGAAAAACATAGGAAAATCTTTTTAATCTTTTTTTTAAATTTAATTTTTAAGGTTAAAGTGATGAAACTGCCACGTGTAATAATTGATAGACAAATGTGACATCATTCACAATAGCATTAATGTATAAGAAGTAATTTTTTTAATGATGTAAATAATGTTATACCATCTTTTGAATCAAGATACATGACAAACATATTAAATTTCTATATAGTTAAATTAAGTGGTATATGATCTCACACAGTTTTCAATTTTATACTCTAGCTGTCCGTTATTTTTAGATATTTCAAAGCTAATATATTAAAGGACAACGAAAGAATACTATAACTAATAATTGTCTTTGAAAAATGACTAAAATAATGTTTTCTTTTGTGAAATTGAGAAACATGGAAACACGAATATAGAGAGAATGTAATATAATAATATATAAATAATAATATAATAATAATAATAATAATAATTAATAATAAAATAATAAATAATAATTAATAATATTCTTTACTATTGTACTTCAACATCTTATATGTTGCTTTTTTTTTTTTTATTGTATTTCACTGTTTGTATTTTATTTTGTGCTATTGTTATTAACTTGTATGCTAAATTTATCTATATCCTAGATTTTTTTAAAGAAAAAAAATGTATCTTCAACGTATCAGTATCCTCTTTTTTTAGAAATATATAATAAAAAAATGATGCATCCTTAGACGTATCCGTGTCTTAGTTTTTTAGAAATTGACAAATCGTCGTATCCGATCGTATCCGTATTCTGTAGTCGTATCTATGTCTATGCTTCATAGTCCCCAACACATGTCATGTCCCAATAAAATGAACATTTTCTCTAATTCCTAACTCTCAATTAATTTTAACTCAACCATAAATGTTAATTAAAAGAATTTTAAAAAAATAAATTAAAAAAACTAATTCTTATCTTTCTTTCTTTTTCTTTTTCTTTTTTTTTTTTTTACCTATTTATGAAATATGAATTTCAATTTTATGGTTAATGATTTTTCTCCTCTTTTGTGCAAATGTTTGATTCTTTACATTTTACACTAAAATACAACGAAATGATTTTTTTTTTTTTTTTTTTTTTGCAAACACTTTTTATGATTAGTTTTTATGACTAAATCTAATTTGCCACTTACCAATGCAATAATAATGTCCACAAAAATGTTTATGTACATGTAAAAAAAAATGCATAACAATAAATAACATTTTGTACATCACTAATTGTTCCAACAATTAAACAAAATTTGGACTATAAAAAGTAGACTCCGAACTTAAAACCAATGAACCCCAAACTAATCATTGGAGGAGTTGTGCAATTAGTTTGGTCCCTACAAGTAAGATAACAAGCTATAGTTAGATTAAAATGAAGCTAATGCAAATATAATTAAAATCAAACATACCACCCTTCTACAAAAAAAATTGCACTTACCATAGACAAAATACTATTATTATAAAATCAACGACCCTACGATATACTCTAACAATCATAGAAAGTATGAGTTGAACATGCACAAAAAATAGAGTTGTCATTAGAAGGCCGTTTATTTCATGAGCATTCTAGATTCCCATGGAGTGGGTATCTAATTTACCGCGTTTGCTTTGCGGTATTGTAAGATGTCCCGATATCGGGTCATTTGAAGATTCTCAGGCATTTTAGGATGTCCAGATGGAGGGCATCTGGAGAGTTTTGGATGCCTTTCTGAATTTGCAGATTCCCGAGTTGATGGCATCCCCAATTTTCATTTTCGTCCTTCTTTTTTATTTTATATATATATATATCTTCATTTGTATTATATAATCCAAATAAATATTGTCAACTATATATATATCATATATTTTTAGTTATATCGTAATTTTTATTATTTTTTTGCAGTATATTTAAAGTGCAAATCGATACATCAACCATTGAAAATTTATGGTATTGATTATTTTCTTGTCATCTTCCCTTGTAAAATACGGTTATGCATTGAAGAGATATTTAAATTGAAACAAAATAAATCGTTATGTATAATATATATATATATATATCGAAGAAGAAAACAAATGGGAATACATGAATCATGCCAGTTGACCGAAGAATGAATGTATATTTAGTTAAGAAGGTTGATGATGGTGAAAATCAAAGATTAAATACTAAAATATCTAAAACAATTAAAAAAAGAATAAAAAGTTGAAGAATATTAAAAAGACAAATATATGATAAATTTAAAAATCTTATAGGATCAATGTATAAGAAAAATATCTATACTAAAAATCCAAACAATAGAGAAAGATATTTCATTTTAAAAATCTAACAAGTGAATGTGATTCTAGTTACCATAAGATGTTTCTTATGGTTGAAAACTAAGTTTGAATCAAAGGATAGTCAACTGTAGGTACAATATCGACAAATACAATATAATTACATGAACAAAAATTAGCTAATACGGTATAATTTCAACATTAAGTTGACGTGAATTTTGCTAAAAATCAGGCCTTATTATTATTATTATTTTCAGATTGGCAGCCGGAATTTTTCGAAAATTTTTGTAATGGTAACAACAAGGGAGATAAATTTTTAATTAAAATATTGAAAATGTATATTACTCTACAAAATTGTTTAACATAAGAATTATTGATAAGTTTATTTTTCAAAAACTATATTAGATTTTATTTTCATCTCTAAATTTTCAAAACATTTATGATAAGTCTTTCATTTATCGATCTATTATATTTCTTTTAACAAACATATAATGTATGTATAAATTATTAAATCGAATATAGTTCAATTAGTATACGAGTATGTTCACTATAACAAAATGGGAAGATGTCTCCCAACGAAGTAAAACGGAACTCCCGACGCTGTAAAGAACCGTCGGGAGTTTTCAAGGAACTCTCGATGAGTAAAATAGGCATCAGGGGCGTTGGGAGATAGGATATGGTAAAAAACCTGATTCATTCTTCTTCATTTTCCCCCTTCTTCTCCAAATTAAAACCTAACCCCCGCCCCCCATTTTTTCCCTCTCCTCCGTCGGTCTCCCTTGCCACCGCTCCCTCTCCCCCACGCCGTTTCACTTAATACCCACCGCCCCCCTCCTTCAACCCGCCGATCTGTCCAGTCGTCGCCCCTCTTCAGTCCGCTGCCCGCCGATAATCTTTCCCCTTTATTTTCTCTTATTTTTGTATATTAATTTAAGTCATTGTTTTTAATTTCTAGCATGTTATTGTGGATTGAGTTTTTTTTTTTTTTTTTGGATTGTAGATGTTATTATGGATTGTTTTTAATTTAAGCCATGGATTGTGGATGTTATTATGGATTGTTTTTAATTTAAGCCATGGATTGTGGATGTTATTGAGGATTGAGTTTTTTTTTCTTTTAATTCTTAAGGTTATGAATTACTTAATTTACATGAATAGATGTGACAATTTATGCAATTTGGTGGATTATTGTGAATTGTGAATTATGTATTTTATAATTTATGCAATTTTGTGAATTATGGATATTACAATTTACTTAATTTTGGACTTAGTTTAGGGGTAAAAAGAAAATCAATAACATTAGGGGCAAAAACTGTCTCTTATACACATCTAGATGTGTATAAGAGACAGATATATATATATATATTATTATATTACATTCTCTCTATATTCGTGTTTCCATGTTCCTCAATTTCACAAAAGAAAACATTATTTTAGTCATTTTTCAAAGACAATTATTTAGTTATAGTATTTCTTTCGTTGTCCTTTAATATATTAGCTTTGAAATATCTAAAAATAACGGACAGCTAGAGTATAAAAATTGAAAACTGTGTGAGATCATATACCACTTAATTTTAACTATATAGAAATTTAATATGTTTGTCATGTATCTTGATTCAAAAGATGGTATAACATTATTTACATCATTAAAAAAATTACTCTTTATACATTAATGCTATTGTGAATGATGTCACATTTGTCTATCAATTATTACACGTGGCAGTTTCGATCCATCACTTTAACCTTAAAAATTAAATTTAAAAAAAAGATTAAAAAGATTTTCCTATGTTTTTCTGAATAATTTAAAAGTTAAAAATAAAAAATGAAACCTTTAAATGTTCAGAGAGGCAAAAGAACCTAATTCAAGGATATTTCAATAGTATAACCTTAATTGAATGATATCACCAAGTTCTTAACTTAGATGAACTCACCAACTCTTTCAAAGACAACTAATGGCGAGTTTTTCCTTATGCTTGGAAACTTATGACCATCCAACATTTTCAGATAATACATTATAGTTGCACTACACTAAACCAAACACACTTCTGAGATCAAGAAATATGGGACAGCCTTGAGTGAAAACTGAAACATGCCTTGAGATACTTGATAGAGAAGATTATCCAGAAATAATGAAAAAATCGAACTTGTTCCACCCACTGCCTTTATTCATATGTACCTGAAAATCATAAGAAAAATACACTTCATAAGGAAAATGAAATTAAGAGATCATTCATCTACTTCATTTCATTTTGCTGCTATGAGAAGTAACAAAGCTTCTATTATACCTAAATGAGTCATTTTTTGTGGTCATCAAAATGCACAATAACCATCTTCTCTCTTCAAAAAGATCTCGATTTGTTCGAGTGCCTGAGATTCCATAATATAAATAAGTACGAGGCAAAAATTGTTATAGAAATAAATAAGATTCGTTATCTAAAAGGCTTTTTAGCTGATAATTGTAGTGTAGATTATCATTTTATTCAGACTGAAGAGAAAGAGACCGTACCTCGATTGCTATGGCCATAGGCGTGACGTTAGATACATCTTTAGTACCAAGTTTGGCTGCAATTTCTGCACAAGTTCAAACATTCAGCTTATGTCATTTGGTAATCAGATATTAGATTCCTAGAATATAGGAACACTTGAATAGTACTTATTGTTCGGATTGGCATTTGAAAATGAAAGCAATTCTTCTGTATCAAAGAAATACTAATGAAGGACTTTATCTTTTTAGTAGGTTCTTTAGTCTTCGCTCTCAAGAACTAGTACGCCCTGTTCTCGAAAGCCGAAGAGAAGCTAAACTAACCAACTTGCTGGGAGATTTAGCCGCTGTCTGTGCTAAAGCAGTTTAAGCAAAAATTTATCCTCTAAAACTCATGTCAAACTCATCCTAAATGGCATCCCTTTAGTGGCAACTAGTCGAATGAGATTATAATTTGAGATTACAAACCCAAAACCATGGAGTATTTGACATTAAGCTTAAAATAACAAGGAGAGATGTCTTACTTTCGCAGGAAACTGTGACTTTGGCATTGGCATATGCTTCGCCCCTCTCTTCCAGGAGAGTAGATAAACGGACGAGGGTCTATAGAGAACAGGAATCAAATAAATATTTATTCGAGAGTCGATTTTAAAACTAATCTTTAAGGATTGTTATTCATCAAGTTGTCGGGAGAAATCAGAAACTTTGTGAAATCATAGTTATTATGTATGTTTAATGTAAAAGAACTTCAACATCATAATTTTCTAATGTTTGTTATTGGATATTATTTTCCAGAAACCTGTAAGATTATATTTATGAATAAAGGGAAACAAACACTGAAAAAAAAATACCTTTGTGTATGCATCAGTTGAATCATGATGCAATAGGGGACGAGAACTGGTTCCTACAACTGAAATTCTCTTAACTAAGGCTTCCAAAGGCACATCCAACCAGACACTGATCCCTTTATGCATATATTTCCTGGAAAGTTAAAAATAAAGGCTCAGTCAGATGATTCTGAAAGCTAAGTTCAACTGGAAAAATGCAACACTTGTATCCAAATAGTCTGTCTTCTTTACCAGTTTATCGTTCTCGTAACGGCACCTCCACCAGTGGAAATAACAAACTGATGCATCAAAGATAACTTCCTCAATGCCTCCGTCTGCAGGAATTAAGATAAGTTAGGATCACTGCTAAGTTAATCAGCTCAGATTCTGTTTTGGAGTTCACATATGCATAAAATAGAGCTTGCCTTGCGCTAACAATAATTCAAGAGTGAGAACTTCGAAACATTACATGTTCCTAGTCTATGGCAATATTTAATGGCCCAGTGAACAGGTTTAAATTATTATCCGCAAATGGCAATGACCTTTTCACGGTATCATCTTTAAGAAGGACGAATAGAAAAAAAGTAATTGCTCGTTATCACAGAGCATTATTGGCATGATATTGACCTTCGAGGCTAATGTGAGGTTCTAGTCTAAGCAAGAACCCAATCCCTTAAACTACAGTGAAAATCTCGAATCATGAAATATAATAAGATCACTTTGATCGATCCTAGATACTCTATATATATCACTTTGGGGGTACTCTGAAGTACAAATTCAATTGCATTATGGAGACAAACAGTTGAAATTTAATCATCATTGAAGAGAGAGAGCAGCCCGATCAACATCCATGTTCTGATATAAACCTAACAGCTAAAACCCTTGACAAGATAACGAATGTGTGCACTTGAGAGAGAGAGAGAGAAGTAAGCCCAATAACGAACATGCAACATAAACTTTGAACATAGTAATGAACATGCAACATAAATAACGTCAGATGTGAAAAATAATTTGGAAGTTATGCAGGACTGACCTCCCTTTCTCTAAAGAAGTCCTCCCCGTAGACCTTGAAAATTTCAGCTACAGAAATTCCAATGTCTTGTTCCACCAATGAATCACTGAAGCATCCAAAACATAAGATAGCACAAGTGATCAGCAAGAAAATATTTCATCAATGATAGTATATGGTGATGCATAGGCTAGCAAAATTAAACACAGATGTCAGAAATCATAGCATCAGCATAAAAATCCTAGGTCAACAGTTATTCTCTCTCATTCATAGATGGAAATACAATTAGGAACCGGATCTAGCTATTTTCCTCCATCTGTTGCAGTTCAATGATAATGTACTTTTATAGCTGCATTTTACTCGGGTTTTTCTTTTCAATAGACCTTGGAAGTTAAACTTAATTATAAAACTTAAAGAATGTAAATATTTCCCTAGCTATGAAATCAAGATGTAAATAAGAGTAACAGAATTTTGCGAATGTTGTTAAATACACCAACAGCTTTGAAACAAACCTATCAGAAAAGGAATAACCAAGTGCATTCGACAAGACTTTTCCTACAGTCGTTTTTCCAGAGCCCATCATTCCTGCATTTCATAGATATGACTCTAAATATCTAATAGCATAAGCTCAAAAGTAATGAAGTACTCCAAAAAAGAAACTCACCAACAAGATATATACAGCGCCCATTTAAATAGGACTCAATCTCCCGGGACTTCCTCTGCAATTTTATGACCAGTGAGCCTAGAAATGAAAAATATGCTAAACAACTAATAGGACAACCTTTGTCCCCCTTTTAGCAAAAAGCAGGAAAAAGGAAAAATAAGAGGCTCCACAATCATAAAAGACAGGAAAGCGATGGAAACCACTAGTAAAATGATAATGAAAAAGTGGGATTAGGAAACTTATACCTGTATAGCCAAAGACTCATCAACAGAAGCACAATGGTTTCCAGATTCCAACACTGAGAAACACAAAAATTGAAAATCTTATCAGAAACATTTTTTTTCTCCGGAAAAAAACTTGACGTACATCGGAAAAAAAATGAAAAAAAATACACAAGCGTAGAAAGAAGGAAAATCTCACCAAAAAGAGCCGGCCTACGAGAAGTTTCAATCAAGAGAAATAAGACCAAGCTAATAGTTACAAAAGAGCTTAGAAACAGAGGCCTAAAGAGAAACAGAGAATCTAACAAGGGACCACAGATTGCCAAAAAAAAAAAAAAAAAAAAAAAATTTCATGTCCTCTAAAGATTATGTTAGTTGCCTCACCCGAAAGCCCCAACAACATAGCACACATCCCAGTCGGCCTAACATCTTATGTTCACAAAAGTTGATTACCCTGTTTTCCATATTTCTAGAAATAATTAGTTTTGCAAATATAATAAATATGCTGGTCGAAATGAGGAGAATGGGTCAAATTCAAGCTGAGGTTTAAGGAAATTGCAAGAAGCTCTTATACTGGGCAAGAACCAATCAATAGGATAGTTTCAAAGAAAAGAACAATTTTTTTATGACTTTTACCCCCAGGCATCAAACTCCTGATCTATATTTTCAAAAATCTCCTCATTCCACGCATTCCAGACTTCTCCATCTAATAAGATTTTAAAGCAACTAGATGTGTATATAATACTCCATGGTGGAAGCAAGTGGGAGAAAATGTAACAAATTGAAATGAAATTGTCATTTTATCACACATTTAACAAGTGGTGCTCCAAGATGTTTAAGACCGGGTAAATCAGAACAAGTGAAAAAACATTAATTTTCGAATGGGTAAAGATGAGGAACTTCATGTATTTTTGGGGTTCAATTACGTAGATGAAGCTGAATTAAAGAAATTTTCACAAGTAAATGCTAATCAAAATTCTATGAGCTTATGTATAAATGACCCTGACCAAACACAAACATAATACCACAGAATACCATTGAATAAACAGGTCATCTCATTACTTTAGCTTCAAGTAGAGAAAATTGAACATATCGGCTATAGATCGCTGGTAGCAAACCTGAAGAGTTCTTGTAAGAACATGAAATTTTCAAAGCGACTGTTCTGCGTTGACTTGAATGTCTCGACACTTGTAAATCGAATGAAAATGGGGACTGCTCCGCTAATCTCCGAGAAAAATGTAGCAAACCCTTCGGTTTTGCAGCAATACTCTTAGAGTGGATCCATGGCGAAAACTGCAATTGCTGCGTAACCGTGGTCTCCATACTTGCTGGCATAGCAGCTCGATTTCACCCAAACTTCCAGAACAAATAAGAAAAGTTTATCGCTGCAAATCCGGAGGTCATCACGTTAGATTCTCAGTCCATTCATCTCCAAAACAAAACAACAACCAAAAATAAATAAATAAATAATAATAGGTAGCGTAAAATAAAATAAACACAACCTAATTCATACAGAAGTCGCAGAAAGCAGAGTGAAAACAGAACAAATCCGAAACCGAAAGAAAGAACTCATAAAACGAAATCAAATAAACACAATAACAACAAGGATTATTTCTATTAATGATTCAGGTTTGAACGAGGTCAAATATCCATGAAAACTTCCGATAATGGCGGCAAAATGATCGTACCTGAAGTTGGAATGTGATGATATGAAGAGATTGAACGCAGAGAAGATCCTGGAGCTCTGATTTCTCTCAAGATACTCCACTGGTTCGCGAGGCCTCCGTTTCTCTTAGCTCCAACACCAAAAACTTCGTCTCTACAACTATGTGATATTTTATATTTATAACTTTTACAATATAATAATCCTTTACCTCCGATTGGCGATGAAATTTGGACTGAAGTTTTGAAATGCCTTGCCAGTGGACTCCTTTTTCTTTTTCTTTTTTTTTCTTTCCTTTTTTTTTTATTTTTTTTTTTTAAGTTTACTTTTGTATTCAAAATTGGCTCTTACCAACCCCCATGAGTTCATGACCTTGAGCCTCGTTGGTCAATAACGGCAACGAGTAAAAATATATAAAATAATTGTTTTTGAAATTTTGTTACATAAAAACAAAAATGTCAAACTATTTATAAAAATTAAAATATATATATATTTATAGATATTGATAAATTTTTATTCATTTCTATCATTGATAGAATTCTATCCACAAAAAAAGATTAAAATTTTGTTATTTTGTGTTAATAGTTTTCCTTATTTTTCTATTTTTAAAAATTCCCTAATTTTAATATTTCCAACCATTTATTAATTACTTAACGTGACGTTTGGTGTGCATAGTTGAGTTGATAACTATTATTTGGGAAGTTAAATTATCTATGGAGTTAGATTGTTCGTGGTTATGGCATAGAGTTTAGTTTAGTTGAAACATCATTCTTTAGGATGTTAGTCGAGTTGAGACTGAAAATCGTGTTTAAGGTGCTAGGTTAAGTTGAATTGGGTTTTTAGTAGAGTTTTTCTAAGTAAGATTGATTTTGTCTTTGATTTTGTTTTTTTTTTTTTTTTTTTTTTTTAATTTCTAACTACATGTATATTTTCCTACCATTTTTAACACTAAAAAATATTTAATTTTTTTTCCATTCTTAAAAAGTAAACATATACTAAACTCAAATTTGGAATTCAATTTCTTAACAGTCAATTACATAACATATATTTTATTTATTTCTAAACAACAAACATATTTCAAACAAATGAAAACTTTTCACGATTATTTAGCCTTCAATGATGAACATTGAAAAAGTTTAAAAATCTAACAACTTTTTGTTTTTTCTTTTTGAAAAATATAACATATTTTCACCACACGGGTTGAACACTCAATTGTTTAACAATTTTATCTACATCCCCAAGCTATGAAGTACAGATACTTCATGTGAGGCAAATAATCAGTATCAGACACGTATCGGATATGATACTTTTAGATACTTTCCAAATACGTATCTGACACACGATTTGATGTATCTATACTTTCAGATACTTTCCAAATACGTATCTGAGACGTATCTATTTCTATGCTATTTCTATGCGTATTTTTTTTTAAGAAAAAAGACAAATAACTCATCTAATTTTTCTCAATTTAAAATTAGGCAACTTATTTAAAAAACTCACTACTCGAGTCCGAAACTAAAAGAAAAAAAAAATAATAACAGACTAAACCCTAGACTAGAATCATCTAATCTCCATCTTCACATTTGAGTCCCCACAAAATCCACCAAAATATAAACCATTTGGATATCTTCAACAATAAGTTCTCGTTTATCTTCATACTTCTTTCTCTAATATTCTTTTTTTCTTCTTTGCAATATGAGACACTTTTCATTTTCTTTACTATTGTACTTCAACATCTTATATGTTGCTTTTTTTTTTTTTATTGTATTTCACTGTTTGTATTTTATTTTGTGCTATTGTTATTAACTTGTATGCTAAATTTATCTATATCCTAGATTTTTTTAAAGAAAAAAAATGTATCTTCAACGTATCAGTATCCTCTTTTTTTAGAAATATATAATAAAAAAATGATGCATCCTTAGACGTATCCGTGTCTTAGTTTTTTAGAAATTGACAAATCGTCGTATCCGATCGTATCCGTATTCTGTAGTCGTATCTATGTCTATGCTTCATAGTCCCCAACACATGTCATGTCCCAATAAAATGAACATTTTCTCTAATTCCTAACTCTCAATTAATTTTAACTCAACCATAAATGTTAATTAAAAGAATTTTAAAAAAATAAATTAAAAAAACTAATTCTTATCTTTCTTTCTTTTTCTTTTTCTTTTTTTTTTTTTTACCTATTTATGAAATATGAATTTCAATTTTATGGTTAATGATTTTTCTCCTCTTTTGTGCAAATGTTTGATTCTTTACATTTTACACTAAAATACAACGAAATGATTTTTTTTTTTTTTTTTTTTTTGCAAACACTTTTTATGATTAGTTTTTATGACTAAATCTAATTTGCCACTTACCAATGCAATAATAATGTCCACAAAAATGTTTATGTACATGTAAAAAAAAATGCATAACAATAAATAACATTTTGTACATCACTAATTGTTCCAACAATTAAACAAAATTTGGACTATAAAAAGTAGACTCCGAACTTAAAACCAATGAACCCCAAACTAATCATTGGAGGAGTTGTGCAATTAGTTTGGTCCCTACAAGTAAGATAACAAGCTATAGTTAGATTAAAATGAAGCTAATGCAAATATAATTAAAATCAAACATACCACCCTTCTACAAAAAAAATTGCACTTACCATAGACAAAATACTATTATTATAAAATCAACGACCCTACGATATACTCTAACAATCATAGAAAGTATGAGTTGAACATGCACAAAAAATAGAGTTGTCATTAGAAGGCCGTTTATTTCATGAGCATTCTAGATTCCCATGGAGTGGGTATCTAATTTACCGCGTTTGCTTTGCGGTATTGTAAGATGTCCCGATATCGGGTCATTTGAAGATTCTCAGGCATTTTAGGATGTCCAGATGGAGGGCATCTGGAGAGTTTTGGATGCCTTTCTGAATTTGCAGATTCCCGAGTTGATGGCATCCCCAATTTTCATTTTCGTCCTTCTTTTTTATTTTATATATATATATATCTTCATTTGTATTATATAATCCAAATAAATATTGTCAACTATATATATATCATATATTTTTAGTTATATCGTAATTTTTATTATTTTTTTGCAGTATATTTAAAGTGCAAATCGATACATCAACCATTGAAAATTTATGGTATTGATTATTTTCTTGTCATCTTCCCTTGTAAAATACGGTTATGCATTGAAGAGATATTTAAATTGAAACAAAATAAATCGTTATGTATAATATATATATATATATATCGAAGAAGAAAACAAATGGGAATACATGAATCATGCCAGTTGACCGAAGAATGAATGTATATTTAGTTAAGAAGGTTGATGATGGTGAAAATCAAAGATTAAATACTAAAATATCTAAAACAATTAAAAAAAGAATAAAAAGTTGAAGAATATTAAAAAGACAAATATATGATAAATTTAAAAATCTTATAGGATCAATGTATAAGAAAAATATCTATACTAAAAATCCAAACAATAGAGAAAGATATTTCATTTTAAAAATCTAACAAGTGAATGTGATTCTAGTTACCATAAGATGTTTCTTATGGTTGAAAACTAAGTTTGAATCAAAGGATAGTCAACTGTAGGTACAATATCGACAAATACAATATAATTACATGAACAAAAATTAGCTAATACGGTATAATTTCAACATTAAGTTGACGTGAATTTTGCTAAAAATCAGGCCTTATTATTATTATTATTTTCAGATTGGCAGCCGGAATTTTTCGAAAATTTTTGTAATGGTAACAACAAGGGAGATAAATTTTTAATTAAAATATTGAAAATGTATATTACTCTACAAAATTGTTTAACATAAGAATTATTGATAAGTTTATTTTTCAAAAACTATATTAGATTTTATTTTCATCTCTAAATTTTCAAAACATTTATGATAAGTCTTTCATTTATCGATCTATTATATTTCTTTTAACAAACATATAATGTATGTATAAATTATTAAATCGAATATAGTTCAATTAGTATACGAGTATGTTCACTATAACAAAATGGGAAGATGTCTCCCAACGAAGTAAAACGGAACTCCCGACGCTGTAAAGAACCGTCGGGAGTTTTCAAGGAACTCTCGATGAGTAAAATAGGCATCAGGGGCGTTGGGAGATAGGATATGGTAAAAAACCTGATTCATTCTTCTTCATTTTCCCCCTTCTTCTCCAAATTAAAACCTAACCCCCGCCCCCCATTTTTTCCCTCTCCTCCGTCGGTCTCCCTTGCCACCGCTCCCTCTCCCCCACGCCGTTTCACTTAATACCCACCGCCCCCCTCCTTCAACCCGCCGATCTGTCCAGTCGTCGCCCCTCTTCAGTCCGCTGCCCGCCGATAATCTTTCCCCTTTATTTTCTCTTATTTTTGTATATTAATTTAAGTCATTGTTTTTAATTTCTAGCATGTTATTGTGGATTGAGTTTTTTTTTTTTTTTTTGGATTGTAGATGTTATTATGGATTGTTTTTAATTTAAGCCATGGATTGTGGATGTTATTATGGATTGTTTTTAATTTAAGCCATGGATTGTGGATGTTATTGAGGATTGAGTTTTTTTTTCTTTTAATTCTTAAGGTTATGAATTACTTAATTTACATGAATAGATGTGACAATTTATGCAATTTGGTGGATTATTGTGAATTGTGAATTATGTATTTTATAATTTATGCAATTTTGTGAATTATGGATATTACAATTTACTTAATTTTGGACTTAGTTTAGAGGAAAAAAATCAATAACATTAGGGGCAAAAAAAGTCAAATCACCTATTATAAATTATTTAAAATTTTAAATTCTCTAAACAAACTTGGAATTTTGTATTAAATTAATCAAAATTCATGCTTAATAAAGACTTTGTACTTTATCCTCTAATCCAGGTTATTGTTTTCGATTACAAGTTGGTCAGAAAAAATTTATTTTTAAGGATGAATAAAGAATGGATTAAACTAAGGAATAAGTTATCAGTGGAGTATAGTGAAGGAGTATCCCAGTTTTTAGATATAGCGAAGTTTCATGTTAATGATTCCAGACGAATAAGATGTCCATGCAAGAATTGTATGAATTCAATTTGAGAAAAAATAGATATCGTGGAATAACATCTATTAACATATGGAATATCTCCCTCTATGAATGGGTATATTATGGAGAGCCAGTAAACTTGTCTAGAGGTATTGAAAGTCATACAACTCCTTCAATACAAAATGTTGAAGTAGATAGTATAGAGGGTAATGTTATCGAAGAAAATGAGATGTTGAATCTTATAAACGATTTACAAGTTCTAGTTGAAAACGAAAATGCAAATGAAGAAAGAATTGAGAATGAAATGTCCTCTAATGGTCAAGAAAGAGATACCACGAACTTATTCGAGGATTTAATGACTGAAGCACGTAATGAATTATGCCCTGGTTGTTTGCAATTTGTTTATGAAATTTGTGTGTTTTTGTGTGTTTTTTTATGTTTGGAAGGTTTCATGTTTGTCGTAGGGGGTGGGTAGAGTTTGATTATACTCGTTTTTTCGTTGAACTTGGATTTTTTGTGTGTTTATGAATGTTTATGAAGTTCTAATATATTGTGGAGGGTGGGTTGAGATTGGTTTAAACCATTTTGGGGAGAAAGTTTGAGTTTTATATGTATTCGTGCTTGTTTATGAAATTTGTGTGTTTTTGCATATTTTTTTATGTTTGGGAGATTTCATGTTTGTTGTGGGGGGTGGGTAGAGTTTGATTATACTCGTTTTGTCGTTGAACTTAGAGTTCTTGTGTGTTTATGAATGTTTATGAAGTTCTAATGTGTTGTGGGGGTGGGTTGAGATTGGTTTAAACTATTTTGAGGAGAAAGTTTGAGTTTTATGTGTGTTCGCTCTTGTTTATGAAATTTATGTATTTTTGTGTGTTTTTTATGTTCGGGAGGTTTCATGTTTGTCCTGGGGGGTGGGTAGAGTTTGATTATACTCGTTTTGTCATTGAACTTGGAGTTCTTGTGTGTTTATGAATGTTTATGAAGTTCTAATGTGTTTGTATATGTTTTGTTTATGAAGTTTGAACGTGTTGTGGATGTTTAAAGATGATGACATTTGAATGTTTTTGTTTTATTGTAGAATATTGTTTGGAGATAAGGTTGGACGATTGTTCAAGATGTTGTGTTTCAGACGTGTTCCAGACGTTGTTTTCATTTTATTTCTTCTATGTATTTGTGAAAACAAATTTCTTTTATTTAGTATCGACTTTGTTTTATTCTAGAATATTGTAATTTTTATTTATTTGTTATAGTATGGACTTCATTTTCGTTGTTTTATTTATTATGTGAATCTATTTAGTTGGTTAATTATGTTTTATAGGTTATTCAGATCAAATTTTAAAAAATTACAAACTATAAATTAAAAATATTTAGAAGACAATTTTCAACTAATGAAGAAACTCCCTACGCATATATTACTGCGTCGGGAGTTTCTGTAACTCCCGATGTATAAAACAAACCGTCGGAAGTTCGAGAACTCTCGACTCATGAAACAAATCGTATGGAGTTCGAGAACTCCCGATGCATAGAACAAGGCATCGGGAGTTAATCGAGGAACTCCCGACGTCTTCCTTTCATGCATCGAGAGTCCCTCTCCCGACGAGTTTTTCCCCACCAAACTCTCGAAGATCCATTATTCGTCGGGAGAGGCTCTACCAACGCATTTTCCACCATTTTCCGACGATTTGTGACATCGAGAGAAGTTCAATTTCTTGTAGTGGTTAGAAACTACAAGATCATCTGTCGTTCAAACTCTCTTATCTCCGATTGTACTTGAAAAAAAAAAAAGAGAAAGAAAGAAAGAAAGTATGTATGTATGACATGTTGATAGAGGCATATATTGAAACCATAAGAAGATTAGTCCATTCAAGTATTTGGTGGACAAATGGTTTATGGTGATCAATGAGAAAGACACATTGCTCACTTGATGAATAATGCATGTTTTTTTTTTAATATACTTATGACTTAAATTTTGTTGGGTAATGTCATATGAAACAGATTACGAAAATAATGAAAACTAATCTATTTGCTTATATCACAAAGCACCAATTAACTTTAAATTTTTCTTAAAAGTCCATTCACGATCATGATTTTGCACCCATCGCAAATTTACGAGATTCCAAATGTAAATTCAAAGTACATCGTGATTTTTATAAAATAATAATAATAATAATAATTACAAATTCTGAGTCATTATTTAAATTTTTTGATCTTATATCTTTTTCATATTTAAAATTGTATTCATGGTCTCATTAATTTGTGTGGATGAGACTGCAATACAAATGGAAAATTTAACGTTGATCATAACTTTGTGACTTAAATGTTAGTTTTTATTATTTTAATATTTGGATCATTTGACATTAATGAAATTAAATTTTGGTTATCCGAACAAAAAATTCATGGTACAATCTTCCAAAAACAGATTGCTTTGCTTGGTTCATTTTGATTTAAAGAATTTACCATTCTATAAATTTTTGACAATTCACTAAAATTTTACATGTCAATGATTGGTGAGATACTTAAATTGCAAGTACAAAATCATTATAAGCTAAATAACAAAATTTACCTTTTAACTTTAAAAAATGTTTCAAAATTATCCTTCAAATATAAATTTACTAGATTATTGAATAAAAAATATGACTTAAAATAGTGTGAAAATGACCTGAACAAAAATTAGGTCTTGAAGATTATCATATTGTCCAAAATCATTGTCACGCCCATTCAAGGTCCTAATTTTTTCTCAATTTTTTTTAAAGAAAAATATGCTATAATGATCGTTTTGAAAAATTAAAAAATGTTAAGTTATCATTTTAGTCTCTGTACTTAAAGTTTGTTTAATTTTAATTCATATATTTTCAAGCAATTTTGGTCATGTAATTTTAATAAATCTTAAATTTAGTCCTTCAAAATTAATTTTTATGAAACCTAATTAAATAATGATAATAATCTTTCATTTAAGAAAATATACTATATGTGAATATATTTTTTTAATTTATAATAAAAATGCTAATAGATAACAAATAATTTTTAAAAAATCAACAACAAACCGACACTAAAGACTAAATTTTAAATTTATTGAAAGTATATAGATTAAAATTGAAAAAAATCGAAGTATAGGAATTGAAATGGTATTTTAACAAAAATAAATAAATAAGGGTTTGTTGCAGAGTGAGTCATAGTATTACATTTCTATCGACATGTCAATATTTTCATCAATATTTTTACGTTTTCAGGGTTGAATATCGACATGAGAGATGAATCAATATTTCTATTATATCATTAAAAAAATTCCACAAAATATAATAATTAAACAATAAAATGTGACTAAAAAATATAAATATAGTATAAATAATAGACATGTTAACTTGTTTAAAAATAAGAAAATATTTATTCACAAATTTAAATTTATTTCTTTGACTTTAATTTTTGTTTTTGTAACTTTTCAAAAAATAAACGTCAATATCGATATTTTCATCAATATTTTCATAAAATTAAAACTTCGATATTTCTGTCGACATCGACATTTTAAATCTTGTTGACCAGTCATTTGGCCTACAAACTTAAGTTTGTGCAAACAACTCAACTTCGTAACTATACATTTATCGAGTAACTCTATATTCCAATATATTTTACATTTTACATTTTTCAAGGAATTTTATCTTCTTCTCTATTTTGACTTTTTATATTCATCGAGTAACTCTAATTCATTCGTTTTCTCTATTTTTTATGTTTATCGAAAAACATCATCTTATAACTCTACACGCTAAATATAAATTTATCGACTCGAATAAAGTAACTCGAAATTTATTAACTCCACTAGATAGGTCAAACGAGTAGAACGTGAGAAATTAGAGAGGAAGGTTGAAGGGAAGGTGGGAAAGGAGGGAGGGTAAGGGATGTGGTGGGAGTGTGTGGGTAGGTGATTCTAGTGGATAAGGTTGAGTTTGAGTTGTAAGTATGACGTGGCATAGGGTTGGTAGGGAAGGGAAAATAGCGTGGCAACATTCAAAATAATTAATAATAATTAATAAAATAAATCCTTTCGGGTCCACTTCAATTTCGAAGCAACTCCTCTTTTGAAAAAAGTTGGGGTTTGATTTGATGCCTTTTTATTGCTCCTCATGGACCAGACCATCCTCACTCTCCCCCTAATGTCCTAATCATCACCTTCTTCTTCCTTACAATAGGACACATTCATAGTCCTCTTTCTTCTTAACCTTCTCTTTCTCTAAAAACTACTTTTCTTTTTTTAAGTATAAATACGTTTAAAAGTCTACGTATCTAAATGTCATTCTTCTAAATAGTTATAAAAAGAAGTATTAAATTAACTTCCAATTTTTCCAAAAATCTATATGTATAAATATTTGTAAATACATCTAATCGACGTATCTTGATCACTGTACCATCATTCTACGTTACTGTCACGTTGATTTCTTGTCCAACATTCTAAAGAATTTCTAATCTCATGACAATTTTAAAATGTTTATAAAAGGTCAAAGATAAAAACTGTCATCTTTTGAAAGAATATGAGTATTTTCTATAACAATGAATAAAGTTGTCCATTATTTTGGTCAATGTAACTTCAAGTTTCATCTATTTTGATTATTGTACTTTTGAAATATTTTATTTTGGTATGTACTTTTTTTAAAAATAATAACTTGGTCTTTTTCTCTCTCTTTTTTATTTCAATGTTTTTCTCCTCAATGTAATAAGTTTATTCAAATCTAGCAATAATTTTATATCGAAGAATTTCTATTTAACACATAATTTATGTTAGAACTATGTCGAAACTAACCAAATTGAAGTAAACTCTCTTTTAAAAGTATACGAATCAAATCAAACTTTCTTAAAGCAAAGGATTGAAAATGAAAAAAAAAATGAAAATAGGAAGACTAATTTAAAGTACGGGACCAAAACGAACTAACAATATAAAGATATCGAGCAAAATACTACCACAATCAAGTCCATCCCTAGTAAGAGTTGAGCTTGGATCTAATTAGTCTATATGGTAATTGGTGATATATATGTGGTATATATAATATATGTGCACCTATTGTTTGAACCTATTTTTGGTTCTCAGGCTAAGTGGAAGGTTTGGTGAGTACCACAAAAAAAAATTGTTTTGAAGATTCCATTATAATCAACAATGGAACAACCACACCCCACCATCCCTCTCTCTTATCTACCAATCTTCTTGTGTGGTCAATGTTAAATGTTAACAACACTCATTCTCCTTTAGAAACCACATGTCAAATCACCTATTATTATTTATTTATTTATTTTAGTTGAAATTACAAATTTATCCTTAAATTATGAAATTTGCATCTCATTTTAGTTTCTGAACTTTTAAATTTAATAAATCCATAAACTTTTAATTGTTTTGTTCAATTTATCATCTCTAAATGTTGAGAAAAAAAAATATTTAATAAAGGTTTGAATTTTTGATTCTGTCTGTCAATAGTCTATTCTATTGACATATTCAATATTTTTTAAAATTTATGAAATTATTAAACACGAATTAAAACTTTAAAAATCATTAAAAATTGATATTCAAATTTATATCTAATAGATCATTTAAATTTATTGTTTTTATTATATCATATTTATTGGACATAAATTAAAAAACTGAAGACATTTTCTAAAACTTCAAATTAAACTTCTTATATAACCTTTTATTTTTAAAGATACGACACAAAAGTAAGGTGTACATGAATTGGGTTGGGAGAACATTTTAGACCAACTTAAATATTTGGGTTGGTTGGGTTGACAACCCAAAAGACCCAAACTAGATCTTCAACCCACCCTTAAAATTCGAGTTGAATTTGGTTGGCGGATTATCATTTTTTTCTCATTAATTTAAAATACTTAATTTATCTACAACACATTTTTAATAACTAAAATCTCATCAATCTCAAATATTAAATATTAAATATTCATAATATTTTAAACAAAGACACAAATACAAACATTCCTAAAAAGAATATTAAAATTTCATAAATTCATCAATCCTAAAAGAAATATATGTATATCACATACATATATGTTGTTTGAGTTGTGTTTGGCCAACCAAAAAATATTTACTCAACTCACAGCCCAACTTAACTTTTAAAGTTTGGGTTGGATAGTCTTAATTGTTTGTATTGTCGAATTTTTTTTAACACTCCTAAAAAAGTAAGATGATTGTATTTTAAAATTGTCAATCTCTTCCTAGCTAATTAAGTATTGTAGTTATTAAATTTAAAATAACATTTTCATTATGCATTTTTTTTTAATCCTCTTGAAATGATTTAGAAAACCTGATAAAAGAAAGATGTATTACAAATCTTTAGTTAAGGAACAGAATAAAAAAGTTAGAAGTGACTGGAAATATCAAGTTGTTTCTGTAACATTTTGGCTTATTAATACTAATATTGTTTGATAGTAATGGGATGATAGAGAGTTGATTTCTCTGATGTTATTGTAATTGTGGGTTTGTTTCTTTTTTGACAAATTTACCCTTACTATAGTTGGATAAGAAGAAAGGGTACAGGGAGAGAGAATCTAAAAAAGTAGAAAACAAAATGGGGTAATTATGTCATTATGCTATATTAAAAAGAAATCAGGTACTCTTCAACCACTTGACATGACAATAATGCATAACTTGTAAAATTTTTCAATATGAAGTTTAAATTCAGACCTCTTATCGTTAAAACATTTGTATCATAACAGTAATTTTTAAAAATGATATTGGATCTAACAACATTAAATAATTATTTATGAAAAAAATCTTAGGATAAACCGAAAAGAACTAAAAACTTTTTCACATAAAATAAAAAGAAAATGAAGAAACAAATCTCATTTTGTTTAAATGAATCTCCCTTGTGTGCAAATTGGATGGATAACTTGCAATGAAGAGGTTATTTTTATTACAAAAACGCTAATCGAACCACTTTTGTAAAGAGGTTCATGAGAAGACTATTTAAAAGAAAATTTCATTTTTACTCAAGGTGACCTGCTATTATTGAGAAAGATGAATGTGAAAGATGGTCCATATAGCTCTAAATAATATTTAAGATATATGTGACTTTTCACCCATTTTGTTGCTGAGTTATTGTTAACAATCATAGATATCCATATTTCTTAATAATTGTGTGATATTATTCCATAAAAAGACTATCATGACACACTGCCACTCAAGGTAAGTAAATTATTTGGGCCACCATAAACAAAAAGTTTGGACAATGCTCTTCAAAATTTTTTGTCCATTTGGGGAGGAGAGCTAGATTTTTTTCCTCAATGATTGAGAGAACTTGAAGGGTCATCTCAAAAAGTTCGACCAAATTAAAGTTTCTAATTATAGGTATTTTGCAACTTCATTATTAATATATACTTTATAAGGGTGTGCATTTGTCGTTTTTTTGTTAAAATATTGATATAAATTACATTTATTTTTAAGATGTGTTATAAGTAATTTTGAATATGAGAGAAAGCTTAAGAGAGGAAGCCAAGTTTGAAGGTAAGATTGTAAATGATGCTTCATTCCAAACGGTCTAAAACAAGTAAGAAATAAATCCAGAAGATATACCAATAAAGAGTTGGTGAAGTAATTGAGTTGTGATACAATTGGCCTGCCTAGAGGCCGAGGTCGAAGCCTACTCACTCCTCTAAATTTGATAGATGCTCAAGACGCGAGGGGTGAAGCAACTGGGCCACTTAGCCCAATTGGTCTGCCTCAATCTCAAAGGCCAAGATTGAGATCAACTCACCTCTTTCCTTTGGGCAGATGCCAAGGAAGAAGAGGGCAAAATAATTGGGTCACTTGACCCATATTGGTCTGCCTCAACCTCGAAGAACGAGATCGAGGTCAAATTGTCCCCTTTTTTGGAACCTATTATGGGAAGACCCTTATCTGGCACTCCATGTGGCATAAATCAACTTTTGACAGTCAAATCCTAAAAGGATAAAGGAAGATTAATCATTTTCTTAAAAGGATGAAGGAAATTCCAGTTTTAACTTCTTAAAAGGATGAAGGAAATTCCAGTTTTAACCCCACTATATATAGAACATGACAGTTTCATATCTTATAAGTTAATCTTCTTCCCTAAATGTCTTCCTCTCACCCTTGTGCTGAAACTCAACTTAAGCATCAAAGTCTGTAGCAAATACTACACCGATGTGTTATTTTCATTGTGGTGCAGGTGACCTATTCTCTAAAAATACAATTCACAGTCGGTGGTACCTAAAGCACATGTGAATCTCTTTGTCTAAATTTTGTCATCTCAATAGATTGAATTGGTAAATATAATATGGTATCAGGAACTAACATTAAACAATCTTCAAAATACACTTACTAAAATAATATTTTAATCCAAATTTAACGTAACACAAAGTGCCACATGTATGCAAAGGCTTTGGTTTTGTCATGGAAGTTGTCGTTGTACTTGGAAAGAACATGACTAATGGATTTTTCTTTTTTGTTACAATATATTTTTAATTTGAACTTAAAATTTAAATTACCATAATTAAGATGAATGGCAGGTTATGTAGCATTATTCTTTCCTTTGTTCTGAAATTTTTTTAAAAAAAAATGTTGGTTTGGTTACATAGTAATTGGAAACAAAGAGGTTAATTTTCAATTCTCTTTTAATTTACTTTAATGGCATTTCTTTCCACTTTGTTAGAACATCAATCATAAACATTGAATCTTATTCAAAGAAACAATTAAAAGCAATGACCTTTATTTTTCTCATACTCAAAGAAACAATTAAAAGCAATTACCTTTATTTTTCTCATGTTCAACATGTTTTTGTATTTTGGCATTCTGGAATTTTTATCGTTCATTTATGTGCTAACTTATCACACTAAAGCTTGTCATTATATCATTACTTTTATGTCAATGATAACCAATGTTCTCGACAAATTTCCTATTATTCCATTATATAACATAAATTAAATGCTTCATTCAAATGTCCCTAGAAAAATTTATCCCATGTTATATAAGAAATTCCACAATTTACAAAACATCCACCAAAAAAATAAGAGAACAGAATAGCCAAAGAAAAAAAAAAGGAACATAAATGGTACAAAAAAACAAAAAAGCAAGAGTTCATAACAGTGCTTTATAAACACAGTTTTCTGATTTTCTAGATTAAAACTTAACAATTCCTCATAATTCTGATTCTCAAACTTTTGATTTCAACATAGACATTAAAACGTTGGAGTAAAAAGTACTTAAAAGTGTCAAAAAAAAAAAAAAAAAAATTGGTTCCTCAATTTTCGTGAAAGTAACAATTTAGTTCTAAATTTTAATTGGTAATGATTTAATCTCTATACTTTCAAACTCATAATAATTTAGATCTCATTTGGTAATCATTTGGTTTTTTGTTTTTATTTTTTAAAATTAAGTATATTTTATCCAAAATTCTTACATGGATTTACATCTTTCTTAAAAGTACAATGTTTGAATTCTTGGCCAAATTCTAAAAACAAAAACAACTTTTTGAAAGCTACTTTTTTGAGTTCTCAAAATTTGGTTTGATTTTTTTAAACCATTGGTGAAAAATAGATAACAAAAGAAGAAATTTGGAGGTAGAAGTAGTGTCTTAATTTTCAAAAACAAAATGATTACCAAATAGGGTCTTAATCTCTAAATGTTGATTTAGTTCCTATACTTTACAATTTGTAATGATTTAGTCCTCATCATGAAAAATATTAGTATTATTTAATGAAATTTCTTGCATGTGTAGATTAATAAACTAGCCTAAATAAAATTAATTTATATATTATAAATTATAAAGACTAATTTGTTACATAACAAAAATTGATACTTAATTTTGATAATATTTATCACGATACGGATTAAATCATTACAAATTATAAAGTATAAAAACTAGATAATTACTTATTAACATTCAAAAGACTTGTCACAAATTTAGAAATACAGTAACAAAATCATTATAAATTCAAGTACTAAATTGTTTCTTTTAAATAAAAAATGTTTTTAACCAAATAAAAGAAAAGAGAAAAAAAAGATGTAGATAACGAATTACATCCAAGTATTTTTTTCAAAAGTAAATATTATACATGCCACTTGACCCACCCCCACTCACAGAGGTTACACGTGATGCTCAAACGCCAGAAACTTTGTCAAGAAAATGGGATTCTTCATTCTCGGAATATATATTATTTATCTTTTTAAATTACTAATTTTGTCTTTGATATTAAACTTTTGTTTTAAGTTCACCTAATATTACATTCTTACCCTTCTCATCTTTTTCGTAATAAATTTCTACTTTTCATTTTATTAGATTAATGGACTAATCTGACCTAGTAAAATGACTAATAAGACATGTCCCGATCTGAAGAGATAAATGACTATTGTAATGTAATTCTAAAATTTTATAAAGGATAACCTAGGTCATTTACTCTCATAAATACATCATTTATAGTTCTAGAGGAAGTAAAATAATATTTTACTTTCTGGCTTGAGCATCAATTTTTTTAATAAGAATTATATTAATGTGTAATTTTTTTTCTTTATTTTACAGGTCCTCTAACTGTTGTTATCATGTGTAGGTCATACCATTTATCTGGCATAATATTTACTATATTAAATACAACACCACTTTCATATTTTTAACTAATTAAAATGCACTACTGAAAAAGTATATTTATTTTACTATTGTCTTATTTTATAGTTTTTTCTATTTAACAAATTATTTAATACAAAAACAAAGAAAAATGGATCTAAAGTTTGATTTAAGTTGCATTCCGGTCCATGAGTATTCAAACTAACAAAAATTACTCCTAAGTTTTGTTTTGAGCACTCTTAGGTGTGTTTGAGGTAAGGAGTTGTTTATTATAATTCTAAATTACTATAATTGGGTTATAATAGTTTGTGTTTGGAGTATAGATTATTTTAGTTTGTGTTATAATAGTATCTGGTTGAGATGTAAACTATTTTAGTTTGAGAAGGAAATAGTAAATATTGTAGCAAAAAATAAAAAAATAATGAATGTAAAATAGTAAAAATTATAGCAAATAGTAAATACTGTAACAAATGAGAGTTTTGAAATAATGTTGATGGTAACTAACTGGGGACTACAAAATAATATTTACTATAGTAAAGGGTGGTTATTATAGTTTTATGATAGTTCTTGTCCTAAATGCCTCCTTAATTCCTATGTGAAATGACTAGCAACGCATCGAAACCCCATAATAGTGGAATTTGGCAAAACTCTGACAAAATTGTTGAAAAATCCACTTGCAACACCGAAACCATTTAATTTATTAAAACAACTAGATGGAATGAGGAACGTTCATTCTAAATCTGGTCAATGGCGAGTAGGGGACAACGACAGGTGGTGGTCAGCGACGACCATTGATGAGAAGAAGAATGATGGAAAAGGAAAAGAGGAAGAAACTAGAAAGTCAGGAAGAATATATATATATTATATTATATTTATATATATATATATTATATATATATATATATATATATATATATATATAATAAAATAAGAGTCGACTTTCATTATAATTGATGGAAAAATTAACGATAGATCAAGGCACTACTTAATATAAATATTGAAGATAAAATTGTTGAGTTTGAAAACTCAAATATACAAATGCAACCTAACCCAAATTTTATAGACTAAAAGTATATTGTTTATAAAAAATAATAACTACTTAAAATACAATTATAACAACTAATAAGTAATAATATATTTTAAATTAGAGAAACAATCTTAAATATAAAATATAAGGAAAAATACATTTTACATCTCTATTTTTTTTAGTAGGGTGGCATTTAAGTCTAGCTTTAAGTTACATTTAAACTCTTGAAATTAGGAAAAATGGTTTATTCATAAAAAAAATGGTTATTTTTAACCTAAAAAAGTTTCCATTCTTCTAAATTAACATCTTCTCTAACCTCCTTCTTACCTTTTTCAGATTTTAAGTGAAAATGAAAATATCATTTTATCCTCTTTTCGAAGTGTCTTCCTATCTTTATACAACTTTTCAAATTCAATTTCAGTTTCAAACCTTAAACTTCAGTTTTCATTTGTTTGTCCATGTGTTTTTGGTAAGTTTCAACTATCATCTTTGTAGTAGATTTGTTTGTTATTTTCAAGGAAAAATTTTTGCCAAAAAGAAAAGCTCCATTGAGAATTTCTTGCAAGAATTTAAATTTCGTCTAAAAAAAAAGTACGTAAAATTTCCGTAAGAATTAGAAAAATATTAATTGGAAGAATTACGTAAATTTCACAATTTTTGTCAAAAAACCGTGGAGTTTTTTTTTTTTTTTTTTTTTTTTTTTTTAAACTAAATTATATGTAACCAAAAGGGCCATTTGATTTTTTTACACAATTTCATTTTTTTCACGTAAGTTTAAGTTAGTCTTTTTTTTTTTTTTTAAGATTTACAGGAATTAGTAAAGAGATAGTTTAATTTTTTTTATTTACTATTTTAGTTTTGAGTTGAAAAAAAAAATCTCACGAATTTTCGATAAAAATTGACATTTATGGAATTTTTCCAATTTTCAAGTTCGTATTGAAAATTTCACATAAGAATTGTTTTACAAGAAATTTTTCAATCTTTACGAGAAATCCCAACGAAATGTTTCTTTATCTATTTTTCTTTAAAAAATAATGAAAAATCTAGAACAAAGTGATAGTTGAAACTTACCAAAGACATGGAAACGAACAAAATGAAAAACTGAAGTTAGGTTAGTGTTAGTAAAGGTAAAATTGAATGCACTTGAATGAGTGACAAAATGGTATTTTCATTATGTGGGCTCTCCACTTAAAATTTGAAAAAAGGCCCCGTTTGGTAACAATTTAGTTTTCTATTATTTTTTTTTTGAAAATTAAGCCTATAGACATTATTTTCGCCTCCAAATTTTTTTCTTCGTTATCTACATGTTACCAATAATTTAAAAAATCAAGTCAAATTTTAAAAATTAAAAAAAAATATAAAAACTTGTATTTGTTTTTGGAATTTGACTAAGAATTCAACCATTATACTTAAGAAGGATTATCGTCTAATACTTAAGAATTCAACCATTACAAATAAAGCTTTTGACTTGATACATTGTGATATCAGTCTAATATGCATGTTGGTCATCGTTTTTTTCTCACTATTTGTTGATGATTATTTGAGACATACATGGTTATTTCATATGCGACATAAAGCTGATGCATTACGGACCGCCCCTTAGTTTTTTACCTTTGTGAAAAATCAGTACAGTGCTTATATAAAGGTATTTCGATTTATAATGCACCTAAACTAGCATTTATAGGTTATTTTTTTAAATAAAGGAGTCATTCACCAATTTTCATGTGTGGGTCGTCTCGAGCAGAACTCTGTTGTGGCAAGAAAACACTAACAACTTCTAAATGTTGCTAAGGCTCTTTTGTTTTAATCTAGAGTTCCTATCTCATTTTGGGGAGAATGTGTGTTAACAACTTTCTATCTCATTAATCGGACTTCTTAGCCTGCCACTGGATGGAGGACACTTCATAGTCGCTTAAATGGCACAAATGCATATTATAACTCATTTCATGTCTTTGGTTGCTTATGTTTTGCTTCGTCATTGTCAGCTCATCGATCCAAATTTTATCCTAGAGCTATTCCATCAGTTTTTGTGGGATATCCACCAAGGATGAAGGGTTATCGTTTATATGACATTGAGAAAAGACATTTTTTTAATCTCGTGATGTTTATTCCATGAGAATGTGTTTCCTTTTCACACTATTACTATTCAAGAGGATGTTATTGATCCATTTCCTGAACTTATTTTGCCACAGTCTTTTGAGTTTTATGGTTCTTCTTCTATTGCTCGTGAGGGTGTTGTTCAAGGAGTTCCTAATTCTAAATGTTGAAGCCACTAGCTTGGCTTCACAACTTGTTGATAATGAATTGGCTTTATTATGCCACAACTAGTCCTATCATTCAACCTCAGAGGGATAATCAATCACGAATTGTTTTGCCTCCTCAAAATGTCAATAAACCTCAAGTTCATTGGTCTCTTAGAACATCCAAACAACCATCATATTTGCAAGATTATCATTGCAATTTATTAAATGGTGGTATTCCCTTACTGAAGGAAATCGGAAGCGAGATTTCCATGAGCAGCGAAAGAACGATAATTCCAAATCACAATCATGAATGAACAATACATTTACAGTCGAATTCAAACAATCGGTTATACAAATAAAATGCAGAAATTACAGCATGAACAACAAATGCACAAAGGGCAAACTGTACGAACAATCGAAGAAGCGTCTCCATGCTCCGTTGCACACGATCGCTCGAACAACAGCAACCTTGAACGCTCGATCTACACGACCGCAACACAGAACGAACACAACACGAACACCGCGCTCGTCCTTAACGATCTCCTCGGCCACAAACTCTTCAACAACACGAACGGCCTCCACAGCACCACGAACGACCTCCAGAAAATCTCGATGGTGTCGAGTTGAGTCTCAACCACCAACAAGGCTACCTTGCGATCGTTTAGCAAATACTTCGCGATCGTTTAGCTCGCCACTGCACGATCGTTTAGCTTGCCCAACTGTCGTTTAGTAAATCCATATTTACTTAACAACTACTGTGAGATTCTTTTGCGCGAGAGAGGAAACTCAAAAAACTTTTTAGCGTTTCTAAAACTTCTTTTTAAAATAGGAAAACCATTTTTCCTTTTAAACTCATTGTTACCATAATTCCAGTAACCACCCACTCACTTGGTTATTAAAGAAAAAGAATTAATTATCCAATAATTAATATTATTGTAAATATAAATTATAACAACTTATCATACTATATTTATAACCTATAGTTTTAATATTTTATCTCATGAAACATATAAACCATAGTTCTTTTTCTATTCCATGGTATTTAATGTACATGCTCATTTACATCAATCCTCATTTAGATGGTATCTTCACTATCATCAATATCCGGGATTTTTTATATCATATATAATCAAAATAATCTTTTTAATTTGAACATTTTCACAATCAACACCAAAAACTGATCTCATGAATCTAATTAGCCTTCTGGGGGCACCAAGAGGACTCAATGGGACTTGTATTCTCGAAGCTCCAACAGTAGTAATAACTGATGAAAAACTCTTTAAGTCCACGGGGGGGGAATCCACCATCCTTGAACTACCAGGCAACTCCCTAAAGACCGACAGTTGAAACCTCCTGTTTACCACAGATTATATTATGTGTCATCTTAACAATCGGCCTGCGTAAATGCACAACAAACTCCAAATATCGGCTCGTGATAAAGTATACAACCTGGGGCCAATAAACCGTTAGCCCTGTAGTTACATCTTGTCTTCGCTTAACGTAACATGATCCTCTAATGAACATAAGTCATAGTCCTTACTATACTTGAGTCTTCTCTTCCAAAGAGAAGGCTGTGCCACTATGTTTCAATCCCCTGTAACCACTCTTTTAAGGAGCGCAATCTCTCTCTACTTATCCCTACTCTGGGAAAGGAGTGAATTCCCATCTTATCGATTGAGTTCCAGCATTCCCAATCAGAACAATCCCAAAAAGGTTAGGCATGTTGAGTTGGCAATCTGGCCACTCTCACCCTACTAATCAAAAAAATCGCCCTCAAAGGTAAGGAGTTCCAAAAACACTTAGGATTGGGTCGTGTCACCTATGTGTTTAGGTGAGATGTAAGTCTCTATATCAACGATGTTATATTAATAGAAGTATAGGCATCTCGTGGTCCAGGTCTTATACAAACTTTTTGTATAGGACACCCCCATTCGCACGTCTCCTATATGAATGATCATGATCAACCATCTATAAGTAGTTCAACACTTGCATTAGTTTACAACACTTGCAAACATCACAAAGCAGGCATATTCCGTAGTGTCACCAGGATCAGTATCCCATCCTTTAATCCTTATTACTATACGACCTATTTTTAGGTATCACTTAAGAGCATGATCCACTTGTATGATCAACATATACATGCTTAAGTTACAATGATAACCAAGGAATGCTTTGTTTATTGGATATGAGTAAAATGCAGAATTAAAATAACATTATTTATTCATTGAACAATGTGTATCTTTACAAAAATAACGAGACTTCGGAGAATTAGATACCAATCCCACAATCTCCACTTGTACTTAAATTAGGCCATCTTGTGAGACCGTAATGTACAATAACATAAAAAAAGTACAAATATACATAAGCTAGGGCCATACCCCAGTTTATCATCTCCATTTGGCCTAGACAGATTGGCATGTCGTAGACCCGACTCTCCAGGTGACCCTTGAACACTTTTAGTCGCGAGAGCGCTTTGTAAAAGGATCAGTAATGTTGTAATCCTATATATTAGATCCTATATCCTATGCAGCATGTAGTCACCTCATTCTCCGAAGATAACTTGAGAATCGTCTTGACGTACCGTTCCGTGAATCAATCTAGATTGGCTGATACCGACTGAAAATCCTACTGCATAGAATTCGGGTCTGTACACAACATTGCATGCATAAGCTTCTACACGAGAAGCATAGGGAATCTATCTCATCTCCTACAATTCTTGAGGTGTTAGGAATTGATCTTAGACAGAATGATTCCATGCATGAAGGGTAAAAAACCCCTCTTGGAATCCTGCATCATATACTTGATCAACATTTATCAATTATAATGCCTGAGACCGGGGCTAACTGTTTGTTCTTGCGATCCCAAATAATCTGAATCCTGAGAACATATTGTGCTCACCCAAATGCTTTCAATTGGACCTGGGCAACTAAGACACTTCTTAAATGTCAGTCAAATAACCCTATATCATCCAATGAGTAGGATATTCATCTACATACAGTACCAGAAAAGCTACCTAAGTTGTTGATGAATCTTTTTCTAAACACAAGACTCCTCAACGTTCTGGTCAAGTCCAAACGATTTTGAAAGTAGTGTCAAATCTGATGTTCCAAGAAAAATCTAGATGCTGTTTTCAGCCCATAAATGGACCTTTAAGCTTGCACTCTTTTGATCTTGATCTGGACTACGAACCCTCTAGTTGAGAATCATATAGATGGTCTCTCAACGATTACATTAAGAAAGGCAGTCTTGATGTCCATTTGCAATATTTCATAATCATAAAATGTGGCTATGGAAGAAGAATTCCTGAATAGACTTCAGCTGAACAACAAGAGGTGAGATACAGTTTCCTCCATAGTCAACTCTCTTCAATCCAGGTATAACCTTGCCCGAGTCTAGCCTTAAATGGTTTTGTATTCACCTTCCATCTACACCTTCTCTTTCGCTTAAAGATCCACTTAGCCTAATGGTCTTACCCCATCAGGTGGATCAACAAGTCCCCAAGACGTTATTGAAGTACATAAACTCATTT
>NC_052358.1:59146020-59153069 GCF_009727055.1 Benincasa hispida
TTCTGATACACCATTCCGCTGAGGTGTATCAGAGCCTGAGAGTTGGGATGCAATCCCATGTTCTATCATATAGTTCTGGAATTGGAGGTTTATATACTCTCCACCACAATCAGATCGTAGTGTTTTTATCTTCTTACCTAATAAGTTTTTAACTTCAGTCTTATACTCCTTGAACTTGTCAAGGGCTTCAGACTTACGTTGCATCAGGAAGAGATACCCAAACCTTGAATAATCATCTATAGAATAGAGGAAATATTCATACCCACCTCGAGCTCTAACATTTATCAGACCTCAGAGATCTTAATGTACAAGCTCAAAGGCTTCCTTGGCTTTGGAACCTTTTCCAGTAAAAGGTCGTTTGGTCATCTTGCCTTCGAGGTATGATTCACATACCGACAAGAAGTTTTCTTCTAAACTTTTTAGAAGTCCACTTTGCACCAACTTCTCAATCCTATTGAGGTTGATGTGACCTAACCTAAGATGCCAAAGATGGGTGTTTTCCTTTGAAGAAACCTTTGGTCTTTTAGCTGTTGTTATCGTAATGGACATTTCAGTGTTAAACAAGGCTTTTATGACTAATGGCCTTAGTACATATAAGTTATTTTCCATTGAACCATAACCAATCTCCATTCCATTCTTGAAGATAAACACTTTATTCTCAGAAAATGAGACGGAATAGCCTTGTTCAATGAGACAAGAAATTGAGATTAAGTTCCTCTTAATATGAGGAACTACAAAAACATTATCCAGTGATAGATAACGTTTCTTGTCAATAAATAACTTCAGCCTGCCTACAGCAACAACTGAAACAATCTCACCAGTACCGACTCGAAGAGTCATCTCTTCTTGTGGCAACGTTTTCCAGGAACTGTATCCTTGGTAAGAGGAATTGACATGATTGGTAGCACTTGAATCGAGAATCTAGGCAGAATCATCATTCTCTACCAGACATGTCTCCAAGACTAATAAATCGTATTTACTGTCTTGTCTCCTTTTTTGGAGAGTAGTGGGATTGAGGTCGTTTGCCATGAAATTCATTTCACATGATTCTTTCCACTGTAAATAATTGATCATTTTAAAAGCTTTAAACGGAAATACTAATGAGTTGCTGAAAAGAAAAACACATTGACCTACGTTAGGTTTTAAGCAAATACCTATTGTAAAACAAAACAACATCCAATAAGATTTTAGCAAAACTAACATGAACCCCGTATGACATCTAGTTTCGCAATGACGCTTCAAAGGTTTAGGATAAAAACCACCGAAGGGAGGACAATTATCCCTCCTCTGAATTGAGAAGTTCTCAACCAGTCATTAATACCAGAACAACTTTTGCTCCTATAACGACTAGCAATCATTGATTTGGCCAAGAGATCATTAACTTACTTAACAATTTCCCATAAGTGTGATCCACCATTTTAAGCCCTAAAGGTCCGTTTCGAAAGGCCAATCCGAAGGGAAAAAACCGAATTGGGGCAAAACCTAAAGCGACCTTATCCATTTTTGGAGTTCACCTTGATATTGACCAATTGCATAAAACCCATCCGAAAGGGGACACTCCGAAGGCAACACAATGGCGTACAGAATGATCTCACGGTGTGAACTAATGACAAAGACCATAGGACGTGTTGACACACACCCTTCACCCATTTACTATAAACACTCTCTCCGCTCACCTTGATATTGACTCATGTAAACACCAGCCGAAGGGGGATGCATCCTGGGCACCACGAGGCCAAGCATGAGTCTCACGGTGTGAACATACAGGGAGAAATGCGAGGGGAATCATAGACATATCTGATACGCCTCTTCCTCCCACTGAATATTATTTTATAACCTAGGGTTTAGCTTACTTAGAAAAAACACGGCTAAGGATTTTAACTAAATGACTTTTAGGTTTTTCCAAGAGTAACATTTACCTTGGATAGTTGAAACAACTTTTGATCATCATCCATTAAATTCTTTAACGGAATCTTTGACCAAAACGTCGCATGCTTGTTGAAAATCTATCTAATTCACCTTTCCAGGTAGGTTCCCAGGTAAGGGTGTTACGTTTCCGTCAATTTAAGAACTCCAGCCTAGCCAGAACCTTCCTTAGACAAAAGGTCCCTTATAGATAGGTATACAATAAATTTAATCTTTTATTTCAACCAATTTAATCCTATTAAACCAATTTTGAAAGATTAATCTAGGTTACTAAACTTGTTAGAACCATTTGCACTTAGGTCTATCTCAATTCAATTTTAAAACCCTTTTAAAAACTTGAGTTCACCCTACGTCCACATGTAACTCTGAATTGTTGATTTTAGGTCTAATTTCCTTTATAACACTTATAAATGGAAACAACCACCACAATGCGAAGCTAACACATGCAAGGCATTCACAACGCTTATAAACAGCCTAAGTGTCATGCTCAATGCATTGTCCATTCATTGATACTTCTTTTATATAACACTTATAAAAAACATCAATGAAACAAGCAATACATGCTTCCATTCACCCTTAAACTATAACATTTATAATAAAAGAATGATGCATGATAATGCTCACTACATGCAAAATATAACTCTTATATTTCATGATGCATGCACATGCTTTCAAGTAATTTCTTCATGTAATATTATAACATTTATAATACATGATGTATGAATAATTGCACAACCTAAGGTGGATTTTAACTATATGAAAAACACTTTGACATATAAGCACCATACATCACATGTATAAGCAATAAAAGTTGATGAACCGGGTAAAATTGCCTTAAAAATACAAAAGGAAAGCTAACTATTATAAAGACAAGGAGTCTCTGATTCTAACAGGCGAACCGGGTCTTGAACCGCTCGGGCAAAGCATCGCTTCTCCAACCATCCATCGTGTACTAAGCATCCCGCGATCATCTACACGATAAAATAAACTCTTTGCTCTACCGCTTACTAGCGCTCCCAGAGCTAAATGATCGTTTAGCATTTACTATACGATCGTTTAGAAAAATCCAAACGATAGTTTAGAAAAATCCAAACGATCGTTTAGCTGTTACTACACGATCGTGTACCTTTACTAACTTATGAAGCCTGAAGTATACGATCGCTTAGCGCGCTCCGCAAAATGTCTGCCTTCTGCGATCATCTAAGTGACTACGAATGCGCAAGCACCATTCGCCCCAACGCGAATCGCTTAGCTAGCGCCTCCGTATTTGCATACGCGTGATCGCCATAAGGTTGGTAACTAAGCGTGAAGCTTGCTAACTACACATCGTCAGTGTGCGCCTTTTACTAAACGGACGAAGCATCGCTGCTCCATTACGATCGTCTATTCCTCTAACGTCTAACGCGATCGCGGCAACCAATGCCACTGCGATATGGTAACGATTACCCCATCGTTAACATTAGCTAAACGATCATTTAGGATAATACTACACGATTGTCTAGAAAAAACTAACTAAACGATCGCTTAGTAAATTCCCAAACGATCGTTTTACCTGAGGCTACACGATCGACAACGCTTGATCTTCTTCTTCGTTAGAATGCATCGCCATGCGCCGAAGCTTCATCACGAACGACTTGACGAACTCAAACTTTTTGAATTACAGACTCGATTGTGATGTTAATTTCGCCCAAAAAAAGAGGGGCCCTAACAATTAACACTTTGTAATACCGAAAACTTTAACAAAAAAGGCAATTTAAACCCGAAACATTCATCAATTTATCCACAAACGCAGAAAACGGTTAACCACAAATGTAGAAACCCACCGCGACTGAAAAATGCATTCAAATCAGATCTGTAATTTGGAATATCAGAGAACCTGGCTCTGATACCAATTGAAGGAAATCAGAAGCGAGATTTCCATGAGCAGTAGAAGAACGATAATTCCAAATCACAATCATGAATGAACAATACACTTATAGTCGACTTGAAACAAGCAGTTAAACAAATAAAATACAGAAATTATAGCATGAACAACAAATGCACAAAGGGCAAATTGTATGAACAATCGAAGAAGTGTCTCCACGCTCCATTGCGTATGACTGCTCAAACAACAGCAACCTCGAACACTCGATCTACACGAACGCAACACAGAACGAACACAGCACGAACACCACGCTCGTTCTTAACGATCGCCTCCGCCATGAACTCCTCAGCAACACGAACGGCCTCCACAACACCACGAACAGTCTCTAGAAAACCTCGACGGTGTCGAGTTGAGTCTGACACCACCAACAAGGCGGCCTTGGTATTCTCAGTATGAGAATCCAGAGGGTGGGCTCTGTTCGAACTTGGTATGAGGTAGACAAAGGAGGAAACATCGATATTGTACACGATGATAACGGGCAGAAATGCACGTTATCATAGTGTTAAGTTCTTAAACAATGCTGGCTTGCATTGATAAAATATGATAGATTACGTCCAAAAAGTATTAAATTCATAACATTGCGGTCACATGCGGTCATCGCATAGAAAAAGTTAATTTTTGTATTTTTATGCAGAATATGCATTGACGCAAGGCAAAAAAAGCGATAATAAGAAATCAGCGGACGAGCACAGAATTATCGCAAGGCCTTACGGTGATTTATGTTTGCAAATATTTGCTCAAGAAGGATTTCCGTATAGAGCCGGCGCAACTTGGTGGGCGCATCTGGATCAAAGGCATAATTAATCACAGTAGGACAGAAAGCTGATGACGGTCGAATCCGAATTAAGTTGATAGCTGCTAACGATAACAAGTACATTCAGCTTTTCGGTGACAAATATTCGGTGCATCAGTTAGGAAATTAAAGCCATCTCATCTGTGCAATCATAAAAGAGAAGCCGCCTTTCACTCTGGAAGCTTTATAAATATCGAAAGCATCCTTCAGGAAAGGGGTTCACCAGTTCGAAAGTTTCGAATTCACAAGTTCTGTTCATATTCTTAGATTTCCTTTTATTTTAAGACGGACATGAGAGAAGGAGGTTATGCCGAAAGATCGTTTCGGTAAGCTTGGGAGAGCACCAGAAGCTTTAAGATCAGAGAAAGGGTTGATTCATGCGGAAGCAGGAATATCTTTTGAACCGAATAGAGATTGCTAGTGTAAAAGCTTCGGTCAGCAAGGGATTGCTACTAGGCTCTCTACCTTTAACTTTCATTTTTATTTTGTATTCAAACTCATTTATAAAAATGGAATTTACTTCTCTATATATGTTCGCTCTCTGTTATTTACACATGAGTAGCTAAATCTGTTGAATGGGTTAAGAAGCACTTAGCTAGCTTAACTGGGGATCTTCATTCTATGCTATTATCTTGTATTATGTATGCTTCATTCGTCCATTAGAGATACTCGAGAGGGTAGTCTTAGTATAGGATCTAGGCTTGGGAAGGTCATATTAGAATCTAGGCTCGAGAGAGTCAGATTACAACGTATAATCAAGAGATGAAAGCTTAGGAATAAGCACTATTTGCTATTAACGCATCGCATGCATCCTAGAGATAGGATATGATTGTGTGCGGTCAACTTGCCTTTATGCATCTTGCATCATCGCATAGAAAAAAGTAGAGACTTAGGAATAAGCTCTATGGACACTTTTACATTCAACACATGCGTCCTAGACTTAGGAGCATCGCATTTGCATTGAAAAATGACTTGCTGTGCATGGTTGTAGCATGATCGCATAGTCTGACGCATTCCCAAGTAACGCTAGCTAAAGACCTTCTCAACCCATTCATTCGCATACTCAGTGCATCTATCACTGTCGCATTTGTTATTTTCCATTACCGCAATAACCAAACAAACCAACAATTAATTGAGTTACCGGTTACCGTAAAGTTTTCTAAAATTTACCACCGAAACCTGTTTTCCCAAGTCCCTGCATTCGACCCTGGACTTACAGGAACTTGGTAGGGTTTACACTTGGATTCCACTGAGAAAACTTGAGGGCTCAACGTATTTTCATCATCGCAATTCATTCATAATTTCACATCATAAAATAACGCATCAAGTTTTTGGCACCGTTGCCAGGGACTTCGGCAAAATAGTGTGCTAATGGTAATTTTTTTGATTTCTTTGCAGACTCTCAATCTCTGGTGAATTACGACCCGAAGATTGAGAGGACATTTAGAAGAAGATTAAGAGACCGCTAACAACAACGGTAAAATAAAGAAGAGATGGCAGAGCAGCCTGAAAACGGAGCACCAAACGAAAACAACATCATGGCGAATCCAATCCTTTTGGCTAATGATCGTAATAGACCCATTAAGGAATATGCATCGCCAAACCTCTATGATTTCTCTCCAGGAATCATGAGGCCTACCCTCGATGGAAGCTGATTTGAAATGAAGCTGGTAATGTTGCAGATGATACAGGCTGTTGGGCAGTTTGGAGGAAGGCATGGCGAAGACCCACATGCCCACCTTCGGAGCTTCATAGAAATCTGCAACACTTTTGTGTTCCCAAATATCTCCACCGACGAAGTTCGACTCACACTGTTCCCATTTTTTTTATGCGATCAAGCAAGAAAATGGGCATATTCTCTCGAACCGAGGGAGATAACTTCGTGGGAACAAGTGGTGGAAAAGTATATGAAGAAGTATTTCCCAACAATCGAGAATGCTAGGAGAAGGAAATTAATAACAAAATTTGAACAAGAAGATGATGAATCGCTCAGCGATGCCTGGGCGAGATTCAAGCGGCTGATAAGAAACTGTCCACATAATGGCTTACCAGATGGCCTGTACATGGAGGTTTTTTACCAAGGACTGAATCCCTCTTTGTAGACCGCTGCCAATGCGGTAGCCGCTGGTGGTCTGCTAGACAAAACATATGAGGAGGCAAAGAGTATACTTGATCGCATTTCCAAAAACAACGAGGATTGGTAGGAAAGCGATCAAAGATTAAGAATTAAAGATAATGATGCAAACAACGGGGCCATCGCATCCTTGAAAAATCAAATGACTGTGATGATGAGTTTGATACAAGGCATTGGAATTAATAACACGGGAGAGAAAAAAGGGCAGGTCAATGCAATTGCTCAAACAACCGCAAGTTGTATAGTCAAGCTAGCAGCTTGCAAACTCCCCA